>NW_017306787.1:828254-978082 GCF_000935625.1 Nanorana parkeri
TGGGCCAGGGGGGATCCTTTGGGGCTTGTGAAGAAGGGGGGGGGGGGGGGGGGTTTACCAGCCCCTGGCAGTGATCTGGCAGGTTTTCAATTGCTCTCAGTGTAAATTTGACAGTCGGCTTTAAACAGATAAGCAGACCCTAGCTGCCACTATAGCTGCGGGGAGTCCACAGCCAGCGCCATTAGGCACGCGGTGCTCAGAGTGAAAGGGTTAAACCATCCATTCAATTTATATTTAGTCTGGTAGGGCGCCACAGTACATGGGTTTGGTTTTGGTAAATATGGACTGTACAATGAGAGTATCAAATGTGTGGCTAGTTTAACACCAGCAAGGCTGGACTGGGTCCAGATAGACCAATTCTTATGCAGGATGATGCAATGATCTAATGTAATCTTGGCACAAGCACATTCAACTTTTGCATAAGGAAGGCGCTACATCTCTGGCAACATCTCATTTTAAAGCTGAACTCTAGGCAGATATAAATTACACAAATTAATACAGCTCTGTAATTAATAATACACTATAGTTAGGTTGAAAAAAAAAGACATAAGTCCATCGAGTTCAACCAAAAGAATAATAACTAAATAAATAGATAACCTGCATATACAGAACCCTAACCCTGTGGATCCGGGGCAAATAAACTCATGGTCCCAGAGGCAAAATATTTATTTCTAATACCGTAAGGCAATTAGACATACCTTGAATCAACCATCTCTGATGTTATTACTTATAAATTATATTCTGTGCATTTATTATTATTATACAGGATTTATATAACACCAACAGTTTGCGCAGCGCTTTACAATATAAGGAAGACATTACAATCACGATACAATTCAAGACAAGATGACAAGGAGGTCCCTGCCCGTGAGGACTTACAATCTAAAAGGAATGGGCATGTGATACATGAGGAGGTAGCTGTGTGGGGATGAATTGTTTGAGGTACAGTTTCAGCTTTTTTTTTTTTATAGTAGTCAACTAAGCTGGATAGAACTAGCTCCTGAGGAAGTCTAGTCCACATGGTTTTTATAAACTTTCAGTAAAGAAGGGTTTACAAAGGTAAGGCTGTGTCGCTATACATACAAAGTGGAATACCATACAAATACAATAAACAAAGATAAAATAAGTGGTGGTCAGTAGGGTCTCCAGAACTAGGGTCCCCATTGGAAGATTTCCCATCTATTCCTCTTTTGATGACAACCCAAAATGTGGGATTTTTTTTAACTTCCAGTGATAACAGTCACCAGGACAAATGGAGAGGGTGAATTTCCGTAACGGGGACACAGACAGCAATAAAAACCTGACAGAAGTGTTCTAAACCCTTCTTCACTCTATCCAAAACTCAAAAAATTTTGGATAACTTTTCAGCAAGTTCATGATATGGACCATTTATGTAATTATACACGGTGATTATATGCCTGCTTAAATGCCTCTTCTCAAAGGAGAATTAATTCAGGTCAGTTACATGTTTCTTCATAGCTGAGCTCCTCCATGCCTCTTATTAATTTAATTGCCATTCTCTGCACTCTCTCCTGTTCCACAACATCGTTTTTGTGAACTGGTGCCCAACACTGAGCTGCATATTTCAGGTGAGGTTTTACTAATGCTTTGTACAGGGGCAGGATTATGTCTCTCTCTCTCTCTGGAGACTAGACCACTTTTAATACAAGAAAAAAAATTCTTCCTTTAAAAAATGCAGAGTGACATCGATCTACCAAAACACAGATCACAGAAAGGAGCCGATTCGAGGGACCACTTTATTGTTTTCTGCTGTCACTCTTTTTTCTATGTTTCCTTCTCAATCATTGACTCCCCAGTTGTACTCCTTCTAGATCACTAAATAGCAGACCCAGTAGTGGTTTAGTCTGAATTGCAATAGCACACATGCGGTGAGTTATGGTTGGCAGTGCATGTGCTGGCCTCTGCTGCCAGTGCATCCACTGCCAGCTATAACCGAGCGCAGGTCCCCCTTCTTCTTGCAGACATTGGTTGCCAGGACGGCAGGCATCCTAATAACCATTGACGTCAGGTGTTCCCCTCCTCTGCAGTCATTGGTTGCTATGACCACAGGAGGTCCTAGCAATCAGTGACATCAACTGTGTGGCCTGCCCCCAGCATTACAGTGTGTGATGTCAAGTGTATGCCCTGCCCCCAGCCTTACATTAGTTGTTCCCATCAGAGTTCCCCCTTACATAAGTTACTAATGCACTTTGGTGCGGACAACTAATGTAAGGGGGCACACTGATGGGAAACACTAATGTAAGGGAGAGCTCTGATGGGGACAACTAATTGTAAGGGTGCACTGCGATGGGGGCAACTATTGTTAGGGGCAGGGCCGGCCTTAGGCCTTTAGGCGCCCTGTGCGAGAAAGCTTTACAGCGCCCCTCAGTGACCACACCCCTCAGTGGCCACACCCCCAGTAACCACACCCATTTATCACCCATATTTTTGGTAAAATATAAAAAGCGAGGGTCACGTCGGGTAAATAGACACTAAACATGTCATGCTTTAAAATTGCGCGCACCCGCAAAATCGCAAAAAATTACCATGCCCAAAATTGACCATAGGTGACGCTTTAAAAGCTTTTACCGCTCATCAGTTTAGTGTTATCAGTGACTGATAGCCCTACTATTATTGCTCTCATTCCGACGTTCGTGGCGATATGTAACATGTGCGGCGTAATGGGCGAAATCGTCGTTTTCACGCGTATGCGCACCCGACGCCTGTGTGCATGCCTGTATGTATGGGGGGGGGGGGATAAGGCCGGCCCTGGTTAGGGGGCATTGAGGGGATATGAGATTTGGACCTCTGCTTGAAGAAACATTTTCTGACTGGACCTCCTTGGAGTTTAATTCAATACCCTGCCCTAGAATGTATGAAGCATGCATGTTTTTAGCCCCCAAGTGCAAAAACTTTACATTTATCAATAATAAACCTCGTTTGTCACACAGTTGTCCGAATCATACAAAGCATTCACATCTGGTTGTAAGTTAGAGACTTCTTGTAAGGACTTTATTCCACTTCATAGCTTGGTGTCGTCTTAAAACCCAGAAATGGTTCTTTTAAACCCAAACTCTATATAATTTATAAATAGTATAAAAAGTTATAGCCCTGACACTGAATCCTGGGGTACACTATTAACAACCTAGGACCATGCAGAGTAAGAATCATTAATCATTACTCTCTGAATAGGATCAATTTTTTATCTTAACTTACGCGTTAGCCATCTGCTGGGAACTGTATCAAACATTTCAGCAAAGTCAAAAACTTTAGCAAATTAATCATTTCATGTAATTTTTTTAATGAAAACAGTGTAAGTACCCAAATTTGATCTTGTATCAGCTTCTTGTGGTCTCTGTACAGCAGGCTCGAGTGTGAGAGGAAGAAGCAACACGAGGGACTAATCAGTTCATAGGATGATGAGAAGCATATTGAGAGGGAGAAAGCAGAGTAAGATAAAGATGTGCTGCTGCTGATTTCACTGTCCAGTCACAGGCTGGGGATGGGTCCAGTATGATCTGGGCTCAGAGAAAGTGGATTGAATGATGCTGGCCATCAGACTGAGGACATCTAGTGGCAGAAAAAAAGAACTGTGTGGAAATATCTGTAATGAAGGTGAATATTGCAGCAAAAGCTGATTTTATATTTTAATGGGCTTTTCATTTTTATATTGTTATCTGTGGCTGGAGTTCTGTTTTACTATGGGGTCTTGTATACATATCGTGGAATTCGTTCCCTTGGAGCCCACATGGTACAACTGTAATCTATAGGACTTGTAACCAAAATATAGACTTTTCTCGATATGTTCTAAGATAGTGGCTTGGGGACATGCTAAGGTTCACTGGCTGATTGACTAACTGAATGAAGTAATGAGAAAAGATTCTTCTATTCTTTAAAAATAGACAAGACCGGGAATTTAAATCCAATCTGTAGTAATATTTTTGGAGCGTTTCCCTGAATACAGAAAATACGTAAAACTTGCACATATATTCACACTGCTAACAGTTACCAGTACCAGGCTGACAGCAGGAATACAAGGTACTTTACCCTGCAGATCTTTAAAGTAGATAAAACCCCTAACTGGAAGACTTTCAGTGTGCTAAAGTATAAACATAACTTTTATTTTTAATAAGAAAAATCTTGTTTTAACCTTTTGTTTTCATCCTTTCATTTCACTGCTGCTGAGCTCCTGCAGCCTCTGTGCAGGCACTTCCTGTCTACATACATGCACTCCATTGATGGCTGCATGGCATTTCTTGGATGACAACAGTGTACCACGGCTGTAAATTCACTTGTAGTCTCCATCAGAAGTCCGTGTGACAATACAGGACCACAAATGGGAGACAGGGACACAGCTTAGTCACTCTATAACAGGAAGTATATTTTTTAAATGTAATAATTTCCCACTCCTAAGAAAGTATTTTTTTTTTAAATGTGTAGGGTTCAGCTAGTAACATCAGCAGATTATCAGGACGAGACTGTGTACTTGCTCCCAGAAGATCAGGAGAGCAAGTGAGTGAGTGGTTGAGTGAGTGAGCTAGTACTGGCATGGAACCAACTAATGTAACCGCTCCTGAAGAAGTCTTTAGTGACAAAAAGCACATGGGGTAAAGCTAGTGATGTCATCAGATTATCAGGACTAGACTTCATACTTAATCTCAGAATGTCAAGAAAGTGAGTAAGTGAATGAGTGAGCTAGCACTGGCATAGCATCAACTAATGTGACCACTCCTGAGGATGTCTTTAGTGACAAAACGCGTAGGGTGGAGCTAGTGACATCAACAGATTATCAGGAGAAACCTAACATACTTGGAAAGCACAGCTCTTAAAAACATATGTCTTTTAAAGGTTTGCCAAAGGCAATGGGATGGGCAGAACCAGTCAGTAGCTAAAATGGCCACAATCTAAAGAGACTTTGCGCAGAGATTTTCTATATAGTGACTGACCACAGAACTGAGAATTACTCAGGCTTTGGCATTCTCTCTCTTTCTTCTGCTCTCCTCCACCATGCCTTGACCTAGAAAGACTGTGCAGTTCTTACTACCTGCCATATCTCTAAGAAACTCAGAGATATAGTACAGGAGACAACTTCTCTCCATTCCTTTCCAGCAAGGGGCAGCAGGCAAAGCACAAAAGCCAGATCTTCAGTGGACTGTCTGATAGGAATACCTTAATCTACCACTCCTAGCAAATCTGAACCCAGGACATCCTTGAGCCCAGACAGGCTGAAAGGATAACTAGACCCAAGAACAAAAATATAATATATTGTGGTTTACGGCTTCTTAGATACAGTAGGTGCATTTATTTTTAGTTTTTGTCAGCAAGTACAGAAAATACCTGTTGATCTTGCCAAAAATGCAGTGTCCTTGAACTGTGATCCAAAAAGAAAGCACAGACTATGTTATCTTTCTTTCAAGCTTTCTTCTGTAAACCACTAATGTCCACGATCCACGTGTAATGTAGACGAACAAAGGCGGACATGCCCAGCTTCAGTGGTAGCCAGAGATCTAAGGATTGGTAAGCGGCATACTATATTAGTTTTAGTTTTTGGGTTTAGATATAATTTAATGAGGAGAACAGTCACAGTGAAGTCAATGAACAACAAATTACACTGCTGTGATAACGGAGTTCCCATCCTCTACTACTACTACAACAACTACTACTACCCACTATCAGAAACAATTCTAAATGATATGCTGTTTTCACTGCATATCTCTGCAAGGATGTGCAATCTGTGCCCTCAAAGTTTCAGTCAACAATACTCGACCTGGGTGGCAGAGTAGTTTACTAGAAAGATAGATAAAATGGGAAAACAATGGAGGAATAGTGTTAAAGTAAACCTATGCCCCCCCGCCACAGTCCTGCCCACTGCTTTCTGTATTGGCTGCACTGCCTCTGTTACTGAAACCCTCCCAATGTGAGCTGCAGTGTCTAGGAGGGAGCATGCTAGACACAAGTGAAGAATGACTTGACTTAGTCAGGGAAAGTAAAGAAACTTTTTTTGTTTACTTTATAAGGCTTGTGCATCACATAGTAACTGGATTTGGGACTTCTGTAGACCGCCATACAGGTACTTTAAAATCAAAGGCGTCCCTGAGTCAATAAAGCCTCCAGTATTAAAATTCTACCAGCAGCTGATCCAATCACTTCTACCAGATACAGACCCCAGTGACCGAAGGATTGACAGGGCTAACAGTATCTTCGATTTGCGTTATCTAGCAGAAACTTTGGCTCGGAATATGCTGACAGCAGCAACTTATGTCAGCAGCCATTATATCAGCTACTCTCACGGGCCAATTTAAAGTGATAACCCGATATACAAACTTATTGTAATTGATCCAAGATAGGAAAAATCTCCTTACTGCCACCAAAGTGCAGTGTAATCACTAGATGTCACACAAGTGGAGTCATCCAACTAAGCTAATTTAATAATCAGGGTCAAGTCCTGGCAGTCAAAACATTACTGGGGGGTTTCTCCTCTCAAACAAAGGGATCTTGTTTGAGTTGTGACAAGAGCCCTCTAAGGAAATCACTGTCATGTTTATTAATAATGGACAAGTTTATTTACTTAGAGGAAATACCTAGGACTCTAAATCCATGAATTATTAGAAAAATACTGAGAGCTCCTTCGGTTCACAATTTTTTCAAAATGACTCCTTTTTCCACTTTTCTAATATTGGAATTATCAACATCATGCTTCTCATTTTAGTTTAATTGACTGGCAGGAACTCCAACAAGCTTTGCAGAAGTTAAAAGTTAGCAGCTTCAAGTACTGCACATACTTTCCAGCCAAAAAAGTTCAGAGCTGTCTTCCTAGAACCTGAAGTCTTCACCACTGATTACATACCTGTGCCACCATCTTGGATTTAGAAGCTGGCTGTGACTTCCTTCATACTGTCCTACAGCCTCCTGAGATGTGTGATGTGTATCCCAGGAAGGCAGGGGGTGTACTGAGGGCTGCATGTCATTGTTGCCTAGGCAAGGAATGAGGAAATAATAGCAATACCTGCTGAAAAAGGTACTTTTCAGTTTCCTGATAGTGCCAATGGTGGACCATAAATGCACAAAATGCATTGGCACGGCCACCATCAGTGGCATACATGACAAGGTAACACTACATAGGAGCAAGTTGTCACCCCATAACAGGAAATGCCTGTACTAGGACCATAACAGCAGAATATCCAGTTATTATTTTAATGAAATCTGCATATTTAAAAAGATTAAAGAGAGCTTTTAAAATTACAATAACACGTTAAAGCTTATATGAAACTCAAGTGATTGGGTTTAGATCTTCTTTAAAAAGTTTGCCAATAAGGTGAATCTCTTCAATTCCAAACCTCATGCAGCACGTTTCCTTCAAAGTCTGTTTTAATTAGACATGTGCGATTCGTTTAGTTCCCAAACGAAATTTGGATGAACGAATGAAGGAAACGAATAAGAAACGAAACGAAAGTTCGAACAAACTACCGCTAACGAATTTCGTCCGAATCCGAATTCTGAATTGACTTTCACACTCGAATCCCGAAAAACTAAATAACACAAAATCTGAATCAAAACAAATTTTTTTTGCCAGTGCACATCTCTAGTTTTAATACAGCCTAGTACTTGATGGTATAGATAATGAATGTAAAGGCAATGAGAAATGCTTTTCAACAGCTTTATCTATTTCCAAGAAGACAAACAACAAAACAAGTGAGTTAAAATGCATAGTGACTGAAACGAAAAAACAATTTAAAAGATGTTATGATGCAAAAGATGTGACATGACATATAGTCTTAGTGCGCAGAACAAATAGAAGTTTGACAAGAAAACAACACCTCTTATTTATTTTTATTGATTCAGGAATGTCTCGGTTTTGGGCTGTGATAAGTGCAGAGGAATTTTGCATTGTTCAGGAAAATCAGTGTCCCTGCTATTACTTGCACAAAAGCTTGGGTTTACTTTCCTCAGCTTATGGGCTATGACTGACCAAAAGAGCAACTGTGAGTACAAGCGGTGGAAATGAATTTTCCCTGAAATGTTGCTAGGTTTACTGTTCACAATACCGTGAGCAGTTTGGCAATTCCTGAGCGCTTAAGGGTTGCTTTACTAAAGAGAAATAGGCTGTTCACTTTGCAAGGGAATTTTAACATTGCAAGGGAATTTTCCCTTAGCTTAGTGAATGGGCCGAAGCTCTGCTGACTTCCATCATCTAAATAAAATTGAGCAAAAATACTTTTTTTTTAAATTCCAAACTAAGTGAAAGTTCCCTTGCAAAGTGAAACACCTGTTTGCCTTCAGTAACTCAACCCCTTTGAAACAGAGAGATGTTGTGTTATTTTATACTGAACATGATCTAGACATGTTCAAGCTGAAGATGGATACAGGGTGGATAGGTATGATATCTTCCAGTTGACAAAGAGACAAGTTGAAATAACCCACAGATAGTGGCAGACTGCGGAGAATAAAGTGTTTACAATGTTTGCTCTCATGCTGCTATTTCATTTTTATAATCTAGGCTGATAGCTTTCAGGTAACCTACACATTATGGTAATTAAAACAAAAAAATAATTGTAAAGCTGTGTCCAAGAAAGCCTCTGCTGATGAGTACAAAAGTAATGAGAACACTTAAATGGGCTGAAAAGATAACTACAAAAGGCATTTGATGTCCCTCCTTCCATGACACTCTTAGATGTCTGTTAACTGTAGCTATGATTCTGTCTGAGTTTGACCCTAGGATCTCCTGTTTTGCCAAAGCACCATGGGTTAACTAAAGAGACAGTACAGCAAAAGCAAAACAAATGGCAAACGCACTTATCCACTCATAAAAAGCTTTAAAGCCAGTTGCACATGGAACAGCTTTAAAGAGTTAAAAAAAAGCAGTGCAGCTTTCACATATTCTGCAGAAGACGTGTATCTAAAACCTGTTTTTAACCTTAGCGGTTAGACAGGTTTTTGTTTGCATGCTGGCTGGTGAGTGTGCTGGGAAACGTTTTGCTGTTTTACTGTTTAAAGCCCTTCCATGTGCACCTTGCTTTAAAGCTGGTTATGAGTTGATGAGTGCGTTTGCCATTTGTTTTGCTTGTCTGATTTGGTGCAGTGACACACTGGGGGTCTCAGCGGCCGATTTGATGTGCAAGGTCCCTTGTGTGTCCCTGTGCTTTTAAGGAGGTTGGGCTGCCTCCCGGCGAACCTGCTCCCAATGTATCTTTTGCTACATGTGATCCAAGATGGAGACTCTCAGAGGTTAGAGTTAGGACCGCACTACACAGAGGGGCCTTGACAAGGCAGTGCTACTTTCAAATATTCTGCAGAAGACGTGTATCTAAACCTCAGTTTTTAACCTTAGCGGTTAGACAGGTTTTTTTGTGTGCTGGGAAACTTTTTGCTGTAGTACAGCAAAAACAGCTTCATTTCTGGCATGATCTCTCTCACTGAAACTTTTTGTCTAATGTGGGATAAGTCATTCCTTATTTATATCATATTTGTGTGTTTATTGTTGCCTATGAGCTCTCTGAAGTCATAAATTTGCCAAGTTTTTTGGGGGCAAAATAAAAAAACACAGTAATGTTTAGGTGTCTGTTTGTTTCTCCAACTGGGTCCTTTACTGGTTTAAGCCCTGGCATTTAAACAAAGACATCTTTATTTAGCTGTTCCTTCTTGCATTACTGCACCTCAATGAGCATTTTTCCAGAATTGTTGACTTCTCTGCTCCCTCGGATCTCTGATTCCTAAAATGGAAGAAATCTATCCAGGAGAGACAAATATGGTCCTTTGGACCAACACGTCTTGCTATTTGTCTTATGGGAGTTATCCCTTTTCTCTTATCCTTGGAGGATATCTCTTGATATCAGGTAACAGCCTTCTTATTTTGGACCTCCCTTTCCCTGAAATCATGGTGAGTGTGTCCCACGTTAACCCCCAGCCCCACTTTTGCCCTCGGCCATTACCTAGTTGGTCTTTAGGTCTGCATATACTGTACCTTGTCTTTCCACCCTTCCTTTCCCTGGCGTCAAGGGTTAGATGTCCTGGACTTTGGCCTTTCTCCTAGTAAACATTTTTTGTTGGATCACCTTTTTCTTTTGTTCAGGTAGTTTGTTGTTCCACCTGTTTCTCCTTATGGTGGATAGAGGGTTACCCTCTACACTATTAGTTGAGGTCCATAATTCTTTCAGATAAGAGTTTGCCCCTAGCGGCAATCACTGGCCCTGGCCTGGAACACACTTACAGTAAAATCTTTTTCTTGACATCCATTGAGGGACATAGGTTCTCCGCTACTTTCTCACAAAACGAAGGCATGACGGTTAGAGGCAGGGTGTAAACGGGGGCTGGCTAAATGATTTTTGTTCAAACCTCCTGAAGGCTGCAGTATAACCTAAATGTATAAGAATTACTACATTCCTGTGTCTCTCAAGAGGCTTTAAGACCTGGATCACACTTACAGGGTTATTCACTTAGCAGCCGAGTGAATAACTGAGCCGAACAACGTTCGGCTATTCACTCCGGCTCAGTACAGCTGATTTCAGACGTACATTGGCTGAAATCAGCTGAGCGGCATTCGGCTCGGTACCTCCGAGATACCGAGCAGAATAGGAAATAAGTGCAAAAGGTTGAAAAATGATTTTAAAAAATAGGGGAATTAAACAAAAAAGACAAATATTTTAAAGAAACGTATAAACCCCCCCCCCCCCCCCCCAAAAACAAACAAACAAACAAACAATTAGGCAGAGATAGTGGTGACAGCTAGCTCCAGCCAATTGTTTCCTATTGACCGGCACCTGCCAGAGTCTTCTAGCAGGTCCTGGTTAATAAATAACAACTGGGCCCGGCCCAGCCCAGCTGTTATTGTGTAATGGCAGATCAGCGCCCCGGGTTCATTTGGGGACGCTGATTTGTCGTTACAACTGGGCGGAGCCAGCCGTTTTTCTCGATTTGGCTGTCACTTCTTCTCAGTCGACTCGAAGCATATGCCTTCAGCTGCTGTATGGGCTATTGTGAATAGCCCGTACAGCAGCCTTTTCGGTTCTACTGAAATTCGGTTCAACTAATATGTGCACGTAAACGCATGTAAAATGTCTATTGTCACCACAGGACAGTAAGATTGCTACTGGATAACCAGGTGAATATAAAGGAAAAAAACAATGCTGCCATCACATCTAAGGACTGGCAAGCTTTAATATATTACATTTTTGTTCTTGTGTTTTGATACACTTTACTTTTGTAATTAAGTGTATTTGCTACCTGGCAAGCACAGTTGCAACATTTACATCAGGCAGTTCTCTGATTGATTTTATTCACTGCTTGGAGTTGTTAAATAAAGCTTTATGAATGATAAGCTACTAAAATGTTTTAACAGTTCAGTAGAGGATAATATGCAATTGGAACTTGTAAATTCCTTTTCTATTGATCTCTGCTTCTCTAAATTGCTAATCAGTACAGCTTTGCAGTGCACGTCGTCTCACTTCCATCAGATTAATATAAATAGTTTACACAGACTAGAACTAATCTGCGGGAGATTAGCTCAACCACTACAGATCTACTTTAACTAAAACTGCTTTCGTCACCCTTTGACCTGTGAAAATGACAAACAGCCCGAGGGGTTCAGTTTATGGAAATATTAGAGAAGACAGGGAACCAAGCCTCTATTCAAGTAACAGTTTCCTCATCCAAACAGAGACAGAGGGGCTTAGCTGGTCCTTTTAAATCATGAGAGTTTTAAATATTTCCCTCTGGTTGGAGTGACATCCTAGATGGTTGTTTTTTTAATGAAACCAGAATTAGCCCAGGCAGGAAAAAGAATTCCCTTAGGCAAACATTAGTGTAAAGCTGTATAGGTTATTAATAAATAATTGAGAGGCTGAAGACAAGAGGTCCTCCAGGTGGTCTACGATGGCCCTCTGCATCTGCATATGTATATATATCTAGATATATATACACACACACATACATACAGTATACATCTCTGTAATACATGCACATTTCATAATTTCCCATTAAACATGCTGCAAATATGGAAAGATGAATCTTGTTGAACCAAAACTATAGTTGTCAATATAGTTCAAAAACCCATTTTTATATTTATAGGTTACAAAGAACACAGACCTCTATTCCCCCCTCCTCTCCATAACCCCTCCTCCTCATCCTCTCCCCCCTCATCTCCACCCCCAGCTCATTTCCATAACCCTTCCTACTCATCTCCTCCGCCCATCTCTATACCTCCTCCTCACTTCCACCCCTTCCTCATCTCCGTAACCCTTTTTCCTCATCGCCTCCCCCCTCATCTCCATACCTCCTCCTCCTTCTCATCTCCCCCGCTCATCTGCATAACCCATGCTCCTCAACTCCACCCCCTCCTCATTTCCACAACCTCTCTTCATCTCTTCCCTCCTCATCTCCATAGCCCCTCCTTGTGCACAGGAAGTTATCAGCTTTTTGCCCTTATTGAAAAGAAAGAACAAAACACGTCCAATGGTATATTTAACAAAAGGGAGCAAATAAGAGAAGTTCATTGTAGGGGTTTACATACACCTATAACTCATACTCGTGATCAGTAGGTGCATTTAATTGTCATTAGACTTGTGCAATTCATTTTGTTCCGAATTGAAACTTGTAAGAATTTCTGTAAATTTGGACATTCGGATGCATCTGAATTTCTGAATGACAGAAATAGCGAACCCGAAGGTTTGATAATGTAAATCAGACAAATATGAATTTAATGAAGAATAAAACACAACAAGCGGGAGAGTTGTCATTTAACGCTTTCAGGCTTTTCTGCTTTTTGTTGACATTGCGGACTTGTATCCTAAGGCCTTGTTCACACCGAAAGCATCTGCGTTTCAGAGTGGTAGCTGCTGTAACGCTTTGCGATCGCTAAGAAACTTCCCCCCGTATTCTGGGGTGGGAGGGGGGCGTGGCGCTGCATTGATTCAATAGCACCGCTTCTACGCCCCCCAGCCCGCAGTGCGATTGGACGCGTGGCAAGACTTTGCCACTGCAAACGCCAAAAATAGGGCTTGCTCTATTTTTGGCGTTTGCAGTGGAATGCACATGCTTTCGGTGTGAACAAGCCTTAATTGAAAACAAAGTAACAGAATATTGTTACAAAATGTAAAGAAAGAAAGAAGATGAGAGATCTGTCTAATTCTGTAACAGCTTCTGCTGCTTTGCTGACAAAGAATCTGACAGCTGTCACAGAATACACTAAAGTGTTTGAAGGAGAACTATGAGGTGAGTGCTTTTCACTCACCTCATAGTTCTAGCCGACCTGTGACAATGAGACTGTCACAGGTCAGCTCAGTAGATCGTGAAGTGAGCGAACACATACTCGCTCACTTCTCAATCCTGTCACAGCTCTCTGCCGTGACAGGGGAGTGGCTGGATTCCCCCCTCCCCGCTCCTCCAGCGCTGACTGGCGGAACGGACGGGGGAGGGTGCAGCTGGCTCTGCCTCTAGATTCCACTGCACCGGCCTTTGTTGTTTATTTAAATCCTGTGCCGCAGCAAGTCCTCTCCCTCTTGGCCATTTAGGTGCATTACACCTCCATAGATGTCTATGGGACTTGCCTACCTTGATCTCCTGGCGAAGGTAGATGAGCCCCATTGATGTCTTAACTATCATTTATCAAAAAAGTGACTTCCCTCATGTGCCATGTGATTCAAATGCAAACAAGTCTTTCCAAACAAAGAGTTTAGACATATACATGTCTACTAGGTAAATCTGCCACTATCATAGGAGGGTGAGTCAAAAGTTATCCGCACTCTGGCTGTAGAATTATTTTATTCAACTTTTAATCAACAACATAGTTAGTCAGGTTGAAAAAAGAAACAAGACCATTGAGTTCAACGTATAGAGATAAGAGAAAAAAAAAAGAAGAAAAACCTAAAACAGAATGCTATGCCCACAGTTACCCACTGTTGATCCAGAGGAAGGCAACAACAACAAAAATAACCCCTATAAAGCATGGCAATTGGATATTCCCTGAATTATCAATCTCTGGTGCTTATTATACTTATAAGAAGTCAATATCCAGTAATATTCTGTGCATATAGGAATACATCCAGATTTTTTTTTAAACCATTAAGTGAGCTAGCTAGAGCTAGCTCCTGGGGGGGTCCATTCCACATTTTCACAGCTCTGATTGTGAAGAACCCTCTCCGTATGCAAATGTTAAACCTCTTATCCTCCAGACACAAAGAGTGCCCCCTTGTCCTTTGCAGTGACCTTAAAGTGAATAATGGTTTTAGAATAGTGAGCGCTATGGGTCTCCTGGAGTGAAGTGAGAATCCAACAATGACTTATTAAATAAGTGGTATAAAAATATATATGAATATCTCTAAGTGAACATCTTATAATGTGAAATAAAAATTGCTAAAGTGATATGTGAATAAACAAAACAAAAATCAACAATGTAAATCGACTAATAAAATTGCTTAAATATAAATAAATAAATCTTCAATAAACCGTGTGTCCGTGATTTTTTCTGTATTACAGTGTACATATAACTGCATCTATCATCATCTGTGATGTGCTGATAGATGTGCAGTGGTGTATCATAAACGTGTCCTAAACTTTGAGGTTAAATAGTGTCCAAAAGTGCTCCAATCTAAAAGAGGCAAAAACTTGAATGTGTATATCCAAGATGATCGTATCCTGGGGGATGATGTGTCGGAGAAGCGATGGGTCCCCGTAGGGCTTACACTCACCAGATGCCGGGAGGGAGTCAGCTTTCTCTTCCACCGTGGTGGCTGAAAGGAGATGGTCTGTTTATATATTACTTGCATTTTACGTGGTTTTTAAAATTTAAATATCACTATATCAAAATGAAATGGATGTAGAACGAAAAGAACACTCAACCTTTCTTTAAAGTGAATAATGTTGGCACCAAGCTCAGTATATGGACCATTTATGTATTTATACATGGTGATCATGTCCCCCCCCTAATCGTCTCTTCTCCAGAGAGAACAAATTCAGGTCAGTTAATCTTTCCTCATAGCTGAGCTCCTCCATGCCTCTTATCAGTGTTATTTGCCCTTATCTACACTTTCTCCAGCTTCATTACATCCTTTTTGTGAACTATTGCCCAAAACTGAACTGCATATTCCAGATGATGTCTTACTAATGCTTTATACATGGGCAGGATTATGTCTCTCTCTCTCTGCAGTCTATACCCCTTTGTGTCTGTCAGTCACTTGTAACACAGTATTTAAAGCATAATTTGTGGGTATAAGGACTGTGGCATATGTGTGCTATGTACAGTATATAGTGCGTAGGCTTAGGTTGTATTTAACCAATCCCCTCCAACTGTTATCAATGCGGCCATGGCAACCATTCACCATAGTGCGCTACACGCGCCACATCATTCTATTTCTCTGGGAGCGCAAGGTTGCCCCCAGTCTTTCTCAATCCTAGCAATGACCCTGCAACCAACTTCAGTCTATTGCTGCTCACCACAAATGTGCCATGTTTGTAACTATTGATATTCAGAATGATTGCCACTTGATTGAAACAAATAATATAAACAAAGATGATTAAATAATGTGTGCTTTTAAAGGGAATGCTCTTAATACTTTCTTCTCGTCGGTATTCACCAAGGAAACAGACGGGTTTAATGTACAGGATAAAACACATAATTTAACAGGGAATACACCGGAATGATTGACTGAATCGGGGATACAACATAGGCTTAAACTACTAAATGCAAATAAAGCATTAGGACCTGATAATTTACACCCCAAGGTACTCAAAGAATTGAACAAGGAGATAACAAGACCATTGTTCCTCATTTTTAAGCAATCCGTAATGGCTGGTAGAGTGCCAGGAGACTGGCGAAAGGCTAATGTGGTACCTATATTCAAAAAAGGGTAAAAATGCCAACCGGAAAACTATAGACCAGTGAGTCTGACATGCATAGTATGTAAACTGTTAGAGGGAATTATTAAGGACTACTTAGTGGAATTCGTCCGGGATCATAGTATAATAAGTGATGTGCAGCATGGATTTAGGAAGGATCGTTCTTGCCAGACCAACCTGCTGACCTTTTACGAAGAGGTAAGTAGAGATCTGGATGGTGGGAGGACAATGGACGTAGTGTACCTGGACTTTGCCAAAGCCTTTGATACTGTGCCACATAAACGCTTGTTATACAAGCTAAGGGGTATGGGCATAGATTAATTATTGTGCACGTGGATAGAAAACTGGCTGAAGGAACGTGTACAAAAAGTATCAGTTAATGGCACCTTCTCAGACTGGGCGGAGGTCGTGAGTGGCGTACCCCAGGGTTCAGTGTTGGGTCCCATGCTTTTTAACCTGTTCATTAATGATATAGGGGAAGAAGTGAGAAGTCATATCTCAGTGTTTGCTGATGAAATAAAAATTGGGAGGGTAGTAGACACAGATTTAGACATAACATTACAGGAGGACCTGGAGAAAATCGGGGAGTGGGCAACTGTATGGCAGATGAAGTTCAATGTCGATAAATGTAAGGTAATGCACCTTGGCGTTAAAAATAGGCAAATGGACTATACACTCATGGGTATGCAACTAGGGAAGTCGGAAACGGAGAAGGATTTGGGGGTCATTATAGACTGCAGAATGAAGAACAGCTCGCAGTGCCAGGCTGCTGTAAACAAAGCTAGCAAAGTCCTGTCTTGCATTAATAAGGGAATGTATTGCAGGGACAAGTCTATAATTTTGACTCTTTATAGATCACTGGTTCGGCCATATCTTGAGTATGCGGTCCAGTTTTGGCCACCGATACTCAGAAAAGATGTCCTTGAGCTGGAAAAAGTCCAGAAGAGGGCAACCAAACTCATTAAGGGGTTCAAGGATCTGAACTATAAAAAAAGATTGTTAAAATTAAATATGTTCTCGTTGGAGGTTAGGAGATTAAGGGGGGGGGGGCATGATTTTTATGTATAAGCTATTCAAGGGTGACAGCAACCTCAGTAACAAACTGTTTACGGTCAGCTCTGTAACAAAGACCAGAGGGCACAACCTAAAATTGGTGGAAAAAAAAATGTCACCACACAGGGCGCAAGGGGTTCTTCACAGTTAGAGCGGTTAAGGTCTGGAACTCGCTGCCACAGGAAGTGATCTCAGCTAAGAGTGTGGAATCATTCAAGAGACTCCTGGAAGAGTTCCTGGGAGACCAGAACATTCAGGGGTACAGGCATAGCTAAGAGAAAAATCACACATGGACTCATATACACACACACATCAGCTCATAAATGCATACACACAATAGGTTGGACTTGATGGATTTATGTTTTTATTCAACCTCAAATACTATGTAACTATGTAACTTTTAAAAGTTTATTTAGATGAACATGCAAATCAGCTGGATGTAAATAATCTTATCACTGTGTGGTAATAGTTTAAATTTTCTATGTATAATTTGTAATGATATACTGTATAGTAATACCTCAGTTCACGAATGCTCCTGTTCGCGAACAGGAAGTTCAGAAAAATGTTGCTTCTGTCCGCGAACTCCAAATCAGGTGACGAACACGACCGCGGCCATCTTCCCTGCTCTGACGCGTGGTCGTGGCTTCCTCTAGCCGCGATCGCAGTCGCAGACAGACCTGTGCACACTTGCTGTGAAGCTTTTTTGTGTGCTTTTTAGCACATACAGTACTGTACAGTATTATTCAATCCAGCATGACTCCAAAGAAAGTGCAGAGCTAGCATGGTGGTAAAAAGAAAGTGCTATGGGGAAATTTGATTTTGTTTGCGACCAAAATCGGTTTGCGACCACGTTCGTAGGGGTCAGAACGGATTATCCCTATTTACATTGAACCTTATGGGGAAATTTGATTTGGTTCGCGACCAGAATCGTGGAACGAATTAAGTTCATGAACCGAGGTACCACTGTAAGTACATGTAGGCAGCCATTTTTGCTTGCTACAAATGCACCTATGCAGACGAACTCATAATTAAGTGATGCAGCACATAATTTTTTTAACGAGAGGCCATAGGTCTACTTTCATTTGTAAATTTGTGCCAAGCAACCCTTCAAGAATGTGAGCAGTCAACAGAGTGCTTTGGATCCCTCACCAGTGATGTAGCCATATGTCTATTAGTGGTTGTCAGTCACAATACCAGTGGACTAGGTTCAACTGCGCACTGCCACGTCCCAGTGTAATTAAGAGGTATTAAATAGGGAAATAAATGACACATACAAGCTGATCGATGACAATCATAAAACACTGTCAGAACGGCTTTCTAACTGGAAACAAAACAATATCGGCAAATGCGTCACAACCTCATGGGCCCTTTCATCATCACCGTCAGAAAAACAGATGGAATAGGAAACATTGTATTTCTCCACAGTTAATTCGAAAGTTTGGCTTAATTAAAGAACATTTTACACACCATCAGCGACATAATTAAAGACAAGGATGGGATAATTCACTGATGATTAATGCTTTTAATTTAAAAACAGCGCAGAATGATAACTAATAAACACACATGTAGATGTTTACAAGTATCTAATGGAACATGATACGATGAAGCCCCAAAGATAACTTTTAGTTGATATCTAGGGCATCTTCTAAGTATCTTCTACTTATCTATGGCAAAAAAACAATTATATCTAATAGCTGGGCCGTAACTACAGATCATAGGGCCCAATCGAAAAAATGTGATGGAGTTCCCCCCCGATGACGTCTCTCTGAGCTGTGAGTAAAGATGCCATGATCCCAAGGACTCCTGTTGTGCATTAGAGTCGTCTCTACACTGTATACTTTACAGGGGATTAGAGTCAACTGCAACCACTCCAACCCTTAATGATATTGTACTGTATTATCGTCACATATTCTGCTCTTAATTTGCCTCAACAACCCAATGGGGCTCCCTTCCACCCACCAGGCCCCATAGCAGCCTCCTGGGCTGCTATGGCTGTAGTTATGCCACTGTGCAATAGTTATATGATTACTATTATTAATCCCAAGGTTAGTCCTGGATTTAATAAAAGTATTAAAGCTGAACTCCAGGCAAACAGCTAAGTACACAAAATAAATACATATAAGGGAGCTGTTCTACATGTCAAAGGAGTTGTATTTCTGTCTATTCATTCCTGAGATTTACACAGCTCTGTTACAGCACAGCCAGCTTGCTGACTTGACAGTAAAATAGTAGTAGCAGTTTGATGAGCTTATTCCTCCACTAACTTTGCTCTTGTCTACTATCAGCACGTTCCTTGTCAACAAATTGCATGAAGCACATCTGACTGGCTCACAGATGTTTCCTTTCCTCTCCCAGTTGGAGTGCTGCTATATATGGGGCTGGTACCAAGTCAAATTAAGGTACTTACATTAGCTGCTTTGAAAATAAAAATGTAGTAATTCAATAATGAATAGCATTAAAGCCAAACTCTTCTCTATTTTGTTTAAATGTCCCCCTTGTGCTGAATAATAAATACAGCTTTGGCTGCAATACTAACCTTGAGGGCTTGTTCCCACCATCTCCAGACCAGTTCTGGATGCATTTCTGCATACTCGTTTATGCACGTTTTTGATGCATTTTTGATTAGTTCCGGTGCATTTTCCTTTCCTTTTTTTGGTTTGGGGGGATTCTTTCACTGACCAGTAATAGCAGTACAGAGGGATGGAGGGAGGACATGTCATTGACCAATGCTGGGAAAGAACAAGAAGGGGGGATGTTCCCCAGTCCACCAATACCAGGGGAGGAAGGAAGAGTATTTCACTGACCACCAACACCTGAAAATGTGGGAAAATCTTCTTTCCACTGACCACCAATGCCTTGGAGGGATTCTTCCTCCCACTAACTACCAGTGACTGGTATACTCTGTAAGTTGTGCTTTACATTATACTCCTGATTCCTGCACTTTATTAGCTATTCTGCACATTTCATACTGTTGATTGCTGCACTGTATATGATGTGCTTTATGTTGCACTCTATAAGCTGTGCTGAATTCTACCTACTCTTGACCATGAGTTTTGTTTGCTCAACAGTTGCTGGTTGCTATGTAGTTCCCAACTATTTAAATGATTATCCTCTTTAAAGTAAGCTTAGACAGTGTTAGTATCTGTCTATATCCTGTGTAGAGAAAGGCAAGTCTAATGTAAGCGTTTCAGTTTCAAAAACCGATATGCTGTGACAAGTTACACACAGTATGTGTCTGTAAGACTCTCACTTGTGGCACTATAATTAAGGAGCATTGTACAAAGGCTGCAGCATATGTGTGCATACTGCAAGTAGACTCTAATTAGCCATATCAAGCATATTGTAACCACACTGATTGTTTTGTCATGCTGGAGGTGTGACACGGATCACCTTCACCCCACAGTGCCCCTTATTCTCAGGTTCTAAGGCTGGAAGATATGATTAAAGGGGTAAACCTGGAGCCTGGGCTTTAATTTGTGTATTTTATATATAAGTTCATCATTTTTTCAGAACTGATACCGATTATGGGCCACCTTTCATTTTTGAAACCGATATCAGGTGCCAAAATTCTGTTTACATCCAGCTATGGAATCTTGTGCCGGCACATAAACACGTAGCCTGGTGACCGCACTGTGTTCATCTTCCGACGGCAAGATTCCGCAGCCAGCAGATGAATGTAAACAGCGGGCAGTGGGCTAGATATCGGTCAACCCCCACTAGTGATGGCAGCGAAGGGGTAACAGACGCCCGCTCCCAATTTATCTGCCGTCGGCTAGATTCCACAGCCGGCAGGCAGCTGAATGTAAACAGTAGGCAGTGGGCGGGAGCAATAGCCAGCCTGCTATTGCAAACTGCAATAGCTAATAGAAGGCTGGCTATTGTACCTGCCCACTGTCTGCTGTCAATCAGCAGGTGGGGGGGCGGAGGCATCGAGGAATCCCCACCGATGGCCGCTCATTGGCTGCGTGCTGTTTATATGAAGATTTTCTGACCGGCTTCTTCGATCAGCTGATCGAGGGATGCCGGCCAAAAGGGTGCCTCAAGAACTGGATGAATTTCACACAGTGTATGGCCACCTTTATTATCGGTAATATCGGTAAATGTAACGGATACCTATAATTTTTACATTTGTAAATATTGTTCACGATTATCGATAGATCCAATAATCGGTCGACCCCTACCCATAACATTTTAGAAGACTGTCTTCAGAATAATGATGGCATAAATATGCATCACCAGTGCAGACAGTCCAGCACAGGCTTAATCGCCACACAACAGTAATTGTCCTTGAAATTTCCATCATAGTCGATAGTTGATTAATTCTCCACGTCACAGATCATGGGTTTTCCAGAAACATACAAACAGTCAAACTTATCATCCAGGTTGGGAAACAATTGTTTTATCGTTGTAGGTAGCCTTATGGATGCTTGTTAAGTTAAAAAAAATACACATTCTGAAAGAACATGGAAAACTTGTACACATATCCACTACTGCTAATTCATGGGGGTCTCTGTGTTTATTATTTTAGATTTGCTGACTTTAGCTCCACTGGTCAACTGATGTAACAGCTATGCTAAGCAGCATCAAAGGTGCATCCGCTCAGAGATGCCCACTGCAACATAGCCTGGCTTCGGAAACCTGTTGCATCTTTTCTTTTAACCTCTCTCAACCTCAGGACAGTGATTTTTTACACATTTTCCCTGTGATGCCTAACGATGACTGAGAGAGGGTCTAGCTAGGACTGTACTAAATAGCTCTAAACAGGAGGGGAGAACCGAGGGAGTTACCCATACAAAGATGAACAAGTCCCTCCGGTACCAACCAGTGGCTTCTTTTTCAGGCAGCTGGTAATTAGATATGCTTATAGAAGACAAATTAATTTTAAAAGTCAATCTGTCATATGAGGTCCAAGCATGCGCATTGTGCACCTTCTCTTCTGTCGTACAATGCTGAGCTCAGGCTAGGGAGAGGCCATGCATGGCCAACATGTATACTGTGGAAACGAAGCATCTTTTTTTAAAACCTGAGGACTGTTTTTCAATATACTAGTGGAATGCATAGATACTTTTTTGGGGGGGAAAGGTAATATAAAGGTGAACTAACCCTTTAAATAACTCTTGTAATACTCTATATTCCACTCAGCACTCTGTACCTTGCTTCGTACTATTTGTTTTTCCAAGGAAGATTTCACACTCCTTTATGAAACACATTGGATCTGTGTTCTGCTTTCAGTGATTTCTTGGAGTGAATACAAAAGATAGAATTTTCTGAGTGTGAAGATTGAAGATTGACATGGCATGAACCCAGATATTGTTGACAGGCCTATCAGTTTGAGCAGTAAACAGACATCAGAAACGCAGAGTCCATATAAGCAGCTTGTGACTGATTGATATCTGGATGAGCAGAATACTCGAGTCATGTTTACTAAGCCACACTAAGGAAAAGAGCAATTCCAGCTATTTAAAACAGCTTCATCATTCTATATTATGGAAGAAGCAGTGAAGTGGCTTTTGACACAAAGCCAGCATTTTGATATTTTGTTGGAAAGTCACACAAGTTAATTATTTGTTATGCAATACAGGTTTAACAGAACAGCCCGATAAATGTTTTCATATGTTTCCATTTTCATGATCAATTTCTAACCTTATAGAATATTTGCGGTCTAGACAGGAACCTTAATTTTTAATGCAGATCTGTTGAGCGGCCTTTTGCATAGCAGTTTGTAAAGTCTGGTGTTAAATTAAAGAATAAGTGCACTTTCAGACAGATCCCACCCCTCCCCTCCACAGAAGCCTATTTATCGAGATCCAACACCTGCTACCTCCTGTGTTTACCGACAAGTGCTGTAATTATTCTCTCTATGCGGCTTGTCTCCCAAGAAGAGGAAAAGGTACACAAGTGCCACCAAAATTTATGGGGCTCTACTGCACAGGCCTGGCCAAGAGAAACAGACTTAAGGTTGGAGATACAAACAATCCCTGGATGCCATGGCGTCCAATCAAAATAAGTATATATCTATGGATGGGATGGGTAAGATCTCATAGGTCAGGAGAGAGGTGCAAAAAAACCAATGCACTTATGCTTTAAAAATACATTCTGAGGTGATCCTGAGAACTTTGCCTCCGGTGTGCTGGTGACATTCTTTGAACATTGCTTCTTACAGTCAACTCACATTGCTACCGAAACCACGTTCCTACTAAGCAATAAATGCATGCCGCCTTGTCCCAATTTGTTTTCCAGCAGCAGATAAATGTAATCTAGAAATCTCAACCCATTCCGACTTGCATCCAAGTTGCACATGCAGCCTGCCCTTCTGCCCCTACTCAGTGTTTTGTGCAATCTCCATGATAGCCAGTGCAATGTAGAAAACCGCCTTTCTACGTGCCGCTAGCTGCAGTGATAAGAATGTAGTAATCTAAAGCAGCATATGGCACAGCTGCACTGAAAATGTCAGCTAATCTCTTTGTTAATGCAATTTCATGCAGCTTACTGCTACTATGAAGACATGGAATATGTGGAAAGCAGGTGGTTATTGACAGCTGGCACTTGTCACCTTCTAGAGGAAGCCATTGATAACAGGTTGAGTTTAGGACACCTATTGCTCCATTTGTAGCTTCGGCTTTCAAGTTGAAATTTATGGAACAATGTCTTCAGCAGACTGTTTCTGAAATAGAAAGTTATCTAGTAATTAATATCACTTACCTATAGGCATAGCAAGAAAAAAAGGAAGCCAGCACAGGACAAAACATCCTACTACTATTCCCAGTGTCTTTGCAGCTTTCTTTTCCCTGGAAAATTTAAGAAGTCGTACTGAGAAGTGTGTTTTGTGCTTTGTGCTAGAATTGGAGCTGAGGCTATCAGGAGTGCTCTTCCGGTGAATCCTCAAAGTCACCTCTTCAGAGTCTGATTTCTCACATTTCATCCCGCGGGTTAAAACTTTGCCTTCCCTTTTGGCAACAATGTAAACCCTGAAGTACATGATAAGAATAATTGTAAGGGGAAGATAAAAGGAACCAAATGCTGAGAAGAGCGCATAACCTGGTTCTTCTGTGATTTCACAGATTGTCTCATCTTCTGGTGCAGGCTCCTTCCAGCCAAATAAAGGTCCAATCGAGATTACGAGTGACAAGACCCACACGCACAGTAGAGCAAGAAGAGCTCGCTTTTCAGTCATAATGCTGGGGTATCTCAATGGATAACTAACCCCTATGTAGCGGTCAATAGATATGACACATAAGCTCATTATGGACGCTGTACAACAAAGAACATCAACAGCTGCCCAGATGTTGCAGAAAATACGTCCAAACAGCCAGTATCCTTGAATCTCAAAAGTGGCAGAGAATGGAAGCACCATTGACATTAAAAGTAGATCTGCTACAGCAAGGTTAACAATAAAATAATGGGTCGCAGTTTGTAGATGCCGGTGACAGGCTACTGAAAGTATGACCAAGATGTTTCCAAGAACACCAAAGGTGATAAAAACCCCAAAGATAACTCCAATGATGATGGTTTTGGAAATACTGGTGGTTGGTGTCTGGTGAGTGCAGTTTAGACAGAGAGGGGTGGTGTCTACTGTGTTGTTCTGATTAAATAGGACCATGATCAAGTTGAATAAAGTCTGTTTTAAGAAATGTTGTCTCCAAAGTTCTGACTCAAGCAATACGGCGTACTTTTTTTTCACTCTACTATGTTAAAGTCCTGGAAATTCTTTTCCGGCCAAAATACACACTCATGCGCTGATTAACATGCAGAACATAGAACCCAGCCAATACGATGTTTACATTCCTCGTAGCTGTGATTGATTAGAGAAGGTAACTCCAACATCATTTTGAAATGCTTTCCTTCACTCTGGGCATTTCCCAGTTAGTCAGATGCATTGCAGATGTGAAGATGTTTCATTGCACACAGTTTCTTCATAAAATTAAATGTTTTAGCATTTCACATTTATTGTACAAATTGTCCTCATTCTGCAAATGTGTTTTTGGGTTGACTAGCTCCCCAATAAAGGCTTGGTTGTGGCGTAACATATAATTAGAAAAATTGGCTTTTCAATGGTTTATATTGTATGTTGATATAGCCTGTTTTGTATTATTCATTATTTTAGTTAGTAACACTTCATAAATGTCCATTTGATGAGATGAATCTCTCCCAGGGACAGGGTCAGTGAAGCTTTTCGGTGGATCCTGTATTTCCAGTCCGTTATCCTGTTTCTTGGAGGTTGCGGACTAAAATGCTCATCACAGAGTTTCTCTAATCGTCCTGGTGAAAACTGGTACACATAGTCCCTGTGACAATGATGTCTTCTCATGTTACTCCAAATGCTCTGATTACCTTCAATAAAAAAATGCATAGAGAAGGTCAGATAAGACTGAGCAGGTTAATTTTAAATGTTTTAACTAATGCATAATTTTACTATGATGTAAAGAAGAACTCCAGACAATGGAAAAATTAAGCCTTGTAGTGGGGCTAACCCCACAAACTGCTTGTTTTGTTCTAGGGGCTAAAATAAAGGGAATGCATTCAACAGATCCTCAGTACCACTTGGTTGCTACACCAGTCCCCGCAGCCTCTTCTCCGCCGGGTTCCGGCAGTCTAAGGACTCGTGACGTCATCAAGCCTAATGCAACTGCATTAGACATGAGGACAGCGAGGGACATTCCACCGACTGAGCAGGGAAAAAGATGAGCCACCACCGCAGGACCGAGGATCAGGTGAGTATATCTCTATAATACTGCCTCTGGGCCAAAATGAGCAGTTAACCCTTGCAGCGCAGGGGTAGCCACACTGTAATGGTTAATGTTTTCGATTGCCTGGAGTTCTTCTTTCAGAACATAGAAAATAAAATCCCGCTTTTCTAGCATTGAGCAGCTGGACTTTTTAAGACTTTAGCTACAAGTTACAAGATAAGCATAATTGTAAGGGTTTGTGTGCATGGATATGGTCTTCTGATATTCATAGCTTGCTGCACATCAAAGCATGCTGCATTTACCCATCTACACAAGCCCTAAATGAGCTAGAAATTCTGTCTGGAAAAACTCAAGAAACAAATGTTATTATACAGTATGTAACGGTCAGTTATTGTTATATGGATTGCCAAATAGAAGATGTCTCTTTATATTTCATCAAAATGTTTACCATCTACAAACAATATAAGATAAAAGAATAGAATAGAAAAACAATAGAATAGACTCTCAACCTTCCAACAAAACAAAAAAAGAAATCAAATCAACCAATCGTATTACATCTGACCTTTTTCTAGTTCGGGCAAAATAAAAGAACATTAAGCATCTGATTGGTTGCTTCAGCCAATACCATTTTATTTCCTCCGGTGTATTTAGAAAATTGACCCAGAGCCCTTCACATTTATAGAGGCAGGAAGAATGATGTCAGTACAAAGGCTACGTTAAACATTCTGACAGGTAAAACTATGATAACAGAATTCATAGGTCAGTCTGTAGAAGAAATATGAAATATGATATATGCAGTTTATACTGATCCCTTCAATGATGTAAGGTCAATGATAAAGGATTAATTACACTTCTATCATTTTATTCAAATAGCTCTTCTTGAGGACAGTTTAATTACAAGGTACTATCTGTGCAAATTGTTTTGCAAGCCATAACCACTATTCACATACCAGATCTGATCAGTTTAGCAAACGTTTCAGCTAAAACACAGAAATGATGCATGGAAAATAAGTATCATCAGACAACGCTTCCTAACTCTTCAAGTCAAATAAAAGATAAGACATTAAGGGCCCATTCACACCACAATGCTGTGCATCCCAACACACTGAAAATTGTGGGCGTCGCTGCTATACAGTGTATAGGCCGTCAGGACGCCAAAGGACATTGCATCACTGAAAATGAACACTTAAACCTTGCAGTGTAAGGGTAGCCCCACTGCAATAGTTAAGAATAGTTATGCCTAGAGTTCTTCTTTAAGCCTTTCCGAGCACCAATTCCTCACCTCAGTCTTCCAGTCCCTCCACTAAGCCCTGCTTTCCCTGGGACTCTCTTTAAATTCCCAACATTAAACAAATATATCAAGTGAGGGCTGGTGTATCCACAAAAACATTGTGCCTATTCACTAATTTAAAAAGGCGATAGGCAACTGACAGTTTTTTGTGCAGCAAACGATCAAGTTTAATATGGGCCCTTTACAAAACAATCGGTTCTGTAGAAGCTCTGAAACAAAGTCATGTTTGGGGAACAGTAATCCTGTTTTGACACTCAATGCAAAAATACAATAATCCTCATGCAAATCTGTAAACAGAATTAGCATATTTTAAGAGGCTTTCATGGTCTGCCTGCGTTACCACCGTCTGAATGCAAAGTTTATTCAATTATGACAACATGACACGGCTAATAAGGCAAATGAAGCTGATCTGTTTTGTCTATTATTTATGTATTAATCCAATTCCGCAGCAGACAGACCTGACATAAGCAGTCAGTGAATCAGCTTCAATGCACACGTTTAGCATAATTCTTTTTATGCGGATAACCAAGTTTGACATGACAGGAGGTAAGCTTCCTGGGTGTGTGGTCCAGCTAATTAATAAAGTCGTCCCTTGTTGCTTTACCACATGGGCCATCACTGCCTGCACGGCAGCTAATGCTGAGAATTTTGCTGCAATTTCCAAATATAAGAAAGTCTACTGGTTTGAGCAGGTCAATTCTCAACTCATTTTATTGAATTACACCAGAAAAAGTCCTGCTCACTGCATGGTGACATAATCTGCCTCTTTCCTTTCAAGCATCTAGCTCTGGGTACTATGCTCTGCGGCTTTATGGTTAGCAGTTCTGTCTTACAGCATTGGGGGGCCCTGGTTCAAACCCCAGTCAGGATGGAGTTTGCATAGTTTCCCTGCGTTTCCTCCAGCACTCCAAAGAAATGCTGGAAGGTTAAGGTCCCTACCCCCTGTATGTGAGCTACGAACCTTAGATTATAAGCTCCTCGAGGGCAGGGACTGATAGGAATGTGCTGTTGAAATTGTTGGTGTAATATAAATACCTATAATAAAATCTAAAAATGGAATTGGGTCCTTCACAAATGCATCTCTTAAGGGTAACTCCACTTGAAAAAGAAAAATCTTTAAAAAAATGAATATAGCATATGTTATTGTTGTACAAGGAATTCTGTAAGTTAGTGTTATTGAAAACAACATATCCATTTTTAACTGTAGCTGCTGTAATGTTCTAAATCTGTCAAAAAAATGAATGCAATATGGTGACATGGAGGCGTTCTTTACACAGTTGGAGTACAGAACGCCTTCAGAAATATCACTTCCTGCTTCTATGATTGGCTGACTGATTTTCCCAGAGGGCTGCACTAAGATACAAATATGATTTTTGGCATCCTTTGCAATAAGAATGTCATTTTTGGTGAGATACACCCTAAGGGTTAATGACTACTAAAGGGATGCCGACACTGCACCTTTACTCATCACAACACAGGAAGTCCACCAGCTGACTATAATGAACACAGACTCTTCTATTCAAGGATCAGTTTGGAAAGGACATGCTGCAACAATCAGCTTTTTCTTCAGAACAGAAACAGTTAGGGAACTGTAACAAAGTTTGGTAAAATCCTTGTAATGTACACAGATCACCCAGAGAAGATTGATTTTTTTTTCTCCACAAACATGAAGTTACCCTTCACTGCAATGTATCTTAAGGTTCAACATTAACTTGTAAATTCACAAAGTTGCTTTAGGCAATTTCCTATTCATTTTCACCTTATTTTGATAAAAAAAATATCTATTTACAGGGGTGTGGAAATTTTTGAAAAAACTACTTGTCCAAGGACTAAAGTTGGGGCCGAATCTACTTGTCCCTCATGACAATCTACTTGTCCTGATACAAAAAAATTATTTTAACCAAAACCGTATTTAGTAGTGCTAAGAAGCACTTCTCATTGGTGAGTGCCGTCAAGATGACTGCGTTGACCAATGAGTGCTTGCAATTTGCGAGCGAAATTCAGAATACATTTAACAGGTACAGATAGTACACCCGTATTGGTGGACGGGAAGGACCGTTCGCCGAAAGGTAAGTATAGTGGGAGGGAGATTTGTGTGGGTAATTCCATTTTCCCAAATTACTTAGGAAAGTGAATTTACCCTTTAGGGTTGGTGCAGACTTGGTGATTCCCAGGACGTGCGATTGTGTGCGGTTGCATCCGCATGTATGGGGTTACATCTGCGTGGCAATCGCTGAAAAAAAGGTAGATGTACCTATTTTCACGACATGCACTGCGCAGTGTTTTCACCTTTTTATTTTTTACATTTTTATTTAGTTACATTTTTAAATATTATTTTTGACTTTTTCACAATTTAACTTAACTGTATTGCTATCACACAGGGAATAATAATCCCCTGCGTGATCCTCAGCGCTCCGTACCCGCCCCCCGCTCCGTCCACACCCCCCGCTCTCGGCGCTACACCCACCCGCTTGCAGCGCCGCTCTCGGTGCTCATTTAAGAAAATAAACCACTTGCAAGGCGCTCGGAACTACATGTCCCGGGCGATACGAATTCCACACCCCTGCATTTAAAGTAGGGCTGCAACAACTAATCGATTAAATAGATTATATTTGTTAATGAGAATCGCTGGCAACGATTCTCATCATCGATTAGATGCTTTTCGATTAGTTTTTGCCGCCACTCTGCTCCTCCGTTCTTCTCCCCGCTGGTGATGGCTGCAGCGGTCTGTGTCCCTTTCAATCCCCGCTGCTCTCCCTGCCTGTATGGGCAGAGGCAGCGTGGACACAGATCACTGCAGCTGGGACCAGCGGGAAAGAGAGACCGCTGTGACTTTGCAATCCCCTGCTGCCCCCCATACCTCCGCAGCCGTTCCATGTCTCCTCTTCCCCGACCCGTTCTACCTCTTTCCCACCTCAGCCCCACCCCGTTCTGCCTCAGCCCACCCTGTTCCGCCTCAGCCTCGCCCCGTTCCACCTCAGCTCCGCCCCCAGTGCCTCCACTGCCGCCCCGTTGCTCCTCTGCAGCTAGAGGCTGGGAGCCATGCCCAGCCTGCTATTGGATATTTTAAAATGCAATAGCCAATAGCAGGTTGGCTATTGCACCCGCCCACTTCCTGCTGTCAATCAACAGAGGAGGACCTGATGGAGAACTTTCTGGCATGCCGCATTTCGGACAGTTTTTCTCAGTGTAGGAGTGAAGATTATACTTGAAACTAAATGAAAATTGACATCATTGGGCCTCTGTGCTTTTTTAAGCAATACATATAGATCATGGCTGGTGGAGGGTGCTGTACATAGCTTCCTGAAAACATCACAATACCCTGCCTCGGTACTCCTCTCAAGAGGTCTCATTCCTGATACAAGCAGTGGGCTGGCTCCTGAGAGGAGTTATGCAAATATGAGAATGCCTAGATGAGTGGATGTCAGTCTGGAGGAGTGGGTGTTCCTAAGCAGATTGTATTTGCATGCAGACCACCCTAGGTAATGCCCACCTATGATGCTGAGCCTCTATGATTGAAAAAAACTGAAATCCAATGACTCAAAGTGGCGGGGCCAAGGACATTCAGGCTGGGGAGGAAATCACTAGATGATGTTGGAACGTCCTCCAGCCAGGAAATGAGGTCTGCTCTATCTGACTTGCTGCAGCTTCTAATACACATTTTGAGAAGTTCAAAATGTGCAATAAAAGCAATTTCAGTCCAGGGAAGGCCGGAGTTCAGCTTAATTTCTATTGAGAATACTCCGCACAGAAGGAATGATCGGTTTCTGTGTTGAAGAATTATAGCTGAACTTCCATAGGAACAATATGCTTGTTCAGCTATATAAAGATATATGCAATGTTCTACAACAGAACTTTTGTAAGTCAAACAAGCGATATTTTAATGTCACCATTATAGGCGACACTTTGATGATGACAAAGTACAACACACCTGCCGGCAGGATTAACAGGCCTGTAATAAAGACAATGATACTGAGTGTACCTGTGCTTTGTCTCTTGCTGGTGAGATTATACGGGTCCGGGTTCTGTAGTCTGCAGATCCGAGATATATCTATTCCTTGGCGTTACCCAATAAATCCAGTTTTCTCTAGCACAGTCTGATTGTTATATAAACATGGATATCTGAAATCGACCTTCAGCTCTCATAGAACATTCTTTCTGGAGTTTTAGACAAAAACCTGGGACGTGTTCTTGTTTAAAACTGCTGCGACAGGCATTGTATACAAATTAATGTATCAGGGGTGTTGACATTTTTTTTTAAAACGACTTGCCCAAGGGCTAAACTGTGGGCCCGAACTAGCTGTCCCAACACAAAAAATAGTTTTAAGCAAAAGCATATTTAACTGTGCTAAATAGTGCTTCTCACTGGTCAGTGTGGTCACCTGACCACGCTGACCAACGAATGCTGGCAATTTGTGAGCGAAATTCAAAATGCATAGCGCAGGGCTGCGCTGGACAGCATTAGAGGGTACAGGTAATACACCCGTACTGGTGGAGGGAAAGTACTGTTCCCGGTGAGGGGGGAAGAGAGATGGGGCCAGATATAAACAGGTAATTCCATTTTCCCAAATTACCTGGGAAAGTGAACTTACCCTTTAATGTACATTGTGTGTGTAAAGGTGTCCATACACTGTACAACCCTTGCAAGACTTTTGTCTTGCGAGGGTTGTAAAGCAATTTAAAAAACGTACGATATGCCCATCTTGGACAGGCAGATCGTACTTGCGATCATCGCAAGCCCGTCCCGCTGAGGGGCGGGCTTCCGATTACTGCAATGCTGAACGGGCAGTGTGCGCGTGCGCACACCGGCCCGTTCTGCAGTTGTCGAACAAGCACGCCACTAACCTGCCGAGAATCTTACGATTCTAGGCGGGTTTTCCAGCCTGCTTGTTCGACGGAAGACGTGCGACCGTACAGTAGAAACGGTCGCACGCCTTCCATATTTGTGATTATCGTACGATCGCGGGATTTCCTGCGATTATCGTACGATAATCGTACAGTGTATGGGCACCTTTAGAGAGCACTGCTGCCTGGCTACCACAATACGGCACACAGTGGAATGGCGGCAGCACTCAACGCACACACACAATGTCCTACGCGTGCATATATTTGCATACAGATGGTGGGGGTGGCAGGGTTGTTTTTAATTTTTTTTAATTTTTATATATTTTATTATTTTTTACTTTAATTAGAAAATAATCGTTAGCTGCAGCCCTAGAGTACAGACGTTCTTCCTTCTTCGCTCTGTAGCCCGCTCTCCCTGAGCTCATTTGCCGTGCCAGAAGAGTGGGGGATCCCAAAAACCACGGCGGGGGGAGGAGGAATGGAAAAGATCGCTGCTCATTTTATACAAGCAATCTGAGATCACTTGTACTATATGAGCAGCGCCGATCTACATTCTACCTTTAGCTCTACTAGCCCACAGCAGGGCTAAATGTAGAAAAAAACGAAGGAGTCACTCAAAACAGGAAGTCAGGACCAGCGCTCAGGGGACCAGGTGATTCTGCAGGAAACTATAATTTTTAAACATCAAGGAGCAGCATTTATTGTAAGTGATTTCATCAGCATTTGAAATAGCTGAAATGTCTTTTGACTTTAATATCACTTTAAGTAAATCATTTTGTTGCAAAGTTTCTTTCCTGGAGATCCTGCCAGTAGCCGCACTTCCTGTTCAGGCTGTTGAGAGCACAAAGCCACTGCCTCACAAATAGCATTGGCACCAGCATTGGCAGCCTGCCATGTGAGCTGCTTAAAGTGACACTAAACTCAGGAGTTAAATCTTAAAAATACATTCAAGTACCTTAACTATTCACAAAAATGTATCTTATTTGTGTATCACTCGGCTGTAGATCCTCAAATCATCTCTGAATTGGTGCTGACACTATCCTTCCTTCTGGAGGGTGACTACTTTTGTTCTCCATAGTCCCTGTGTGTGTTGTAAGGTAGCCACCGATCCAATCTCTCTCCCGTGATGGACTACAATCTCACATTTAGTTCACAATTTGTGAGATTGTAGTCCATCACGGGAGTGAGCTTGGAGTGGTGGCCAGACACAAACTCGAAAAAGAGATTTTGGGTTTACATGCACAATACGTGTTATAATGTGATTGTACAATCTTTGTACAATCTACTTTAAAGAAGATCTCTGGGCAAACATTTTCTTAACCCTTTCAGTGCCCCCCCTTCCCCCACTACAAAGCGTAAGTGCTCATTTTTGTCTAAGTGCAAAAATAAGTTATACTCACCTGATCCTCAGAGCCAGCTGGGTTTTAGATCTTCCAGCCTTTTTCCCCCCTCCGCTCCAACAGCCTAAGGTCATGAGTCATCACGTCATATACGTGTAAAGGTGTACAGGCAGGGGTGTCTCTACACTTTTCACTGCCTGAGGCTAGGGGGGGGGGGGGGCACCACTCAGCTCCTGGCAACATCAGAGTAACATCAGAGAGATGCTGGCTAGAGTGTCACAGGTTGCTAAAACCTCTGAGCAGCCTAGGACGCTCTTGCCCCCCCACGGGACTCAATGTAATGCTGCCTTTGCATGTAAACAGCCGGTACCGATTTTCAGAACTTTTTTCATTATATGGTAAAAAATAAAAACCCCAGTGGTGATTAAATACCACCAAAAGAAAGCTCTATCTGTCACAAAACATTGTATCAAATTATTTACGTACAGCATTGCATGACGGAATAAATGTCAGTCAAAGTACTGCAGCGCTGAGTACTGAATGCATGTCCCGGCAGACAGACATACTCCAGGGCAGTTGTCTGTCTGCATTCCATTGTATGGAGTTAAAACAGAAATGATCTAAATGCATTCTTGGAACTCATAACTGTCCATATAACTATGTTGTGTCTTTGGCCATTTTTGCAAGTCCCTTATACATAAAATAAAATACTTTGAGTAATTACATTTATTCTTAATTGTTAATGGTTTGTACAGACATAAGGAGTTAAATGTTGTAAAATAATGAGGGAAATAAAATATAATTAACTTTTCTTTTATCACTTTAAAATACTCTTGCTAGAGGCGACCCAATGCGTTCTGCATCTGTCACTTCAGATTAGCTTAAAATAGAAGTAATACTGGAAAATACGGCGTGTGTTTCAGCATTGCCCATAGAGAGGTCCGTGAGATAAGTCTTCCTCATCTCCCATGCACGCTCATCTTACATTATATTGCAGTCCTTGTCTAGCTTCTAGGCACAGCATAATTTCTACACCAACAGAATAATACATGAGGCTTAAATAAAGTCAGATTGATCTTGAAGACTCGCTGTGATTACAGATATTTTATGGATCCTCTCCAGACTTAATAATGAAAATGTTAGTGTCATTGTATGGACGTATCAGACAAAGCACCATCAAACTGGAGGAAGGGAAACTCATGATAGAAAAAGAAAAGATCAAAGAAAGATTTTGTTCATTTTCAGTACGGCGCAAATAGGTAAAATTACCTATGGCTACATCTTATGTCACGTTTAAAATCAAACACAGGCACAGGGATATCGAGTTTAGCAAAATCTTTTGTGTTGTGTGAGGAAGTGCTCACATAGTGACGGATCACCCATAAGTATATACAGTATGTTCCTACAGCTGGATAGGCCTGATCTGAGAGATCGGTTATATCCCTGAGCAGTATAGGATGGTGTCTGTATATTGACTCTGCGATTGTTGGGACTTATGATGGTCCCTATGATACGGCATCCTCTAGTCCACATATGCCACGAATGAATTAGGGACATAATGATATCGCTACTAGAGTCTAAAGCAAAGACTACAAAACCATAATAATATGTTTAATTATATTCATATTTTTAGTCACTGGATGTGGATGGTCTTACACGCGTCAAGGGGGACTGGCCCAACTGGTAGTGGCAGCAGTAAACTATGCATGAGACAGGGAAACCCAGTAACAATCCAAGAATGTTTCTCCTGCACTTTCATTTAGCAAGGCAGCAACCAAAACCAGCTTAAGTGCCTGGGGGCTTTGTACAGCAAGTCCATAGCATAAAACAAACAAAACCTCTGCTCGCTCAAGCCACTAACAAAAATTTCCGGTCAGTTTCTGACTAACACAGTGCCCTCTATATGGGTTCCCTAGCACAGATAGGCAACATGTACCTTTATAGTGTTCTGTTAGCACTCATCCTTTTCACCTAGCAGCAGGCTTCCACAGCAGAGAGAGGGAGAGAGAGAGAACCCTAAGCATCAGTATGCTCTCATACAGTATATAAAGGCTTATGACCAGTGGAGACTAATAATGAGGTCTAGCTACCAGGTAAGATGTGGACCTAGGAGTAGAGGCTTTATTCAACTCAGAGCTCTACAAAGCATCCAGGCTCCAGAACAGAATTTATTCTGAGAAAACTAAAGGTTTGCTTTCTGCACATCAACCATAAACCCTGGAGCCCCTCACCATGTGTATGTGAGAAACCCAGGTGACACATATACACTATGCACAATCCTGCCAGCCACTGCCTCATTACACATACAATTTAGACTTTCACAGTTTGACTTTCACATATATTTGCAAATGTTCACAACTGAGCCTTTGTTTTACCTTAAAATAGAAACAGATTAATAAAGGTCATCTTTAATCGCTAGGCTTGTGTGCCAAGGAATTTTATTTTATATTGTGTACTTAGTGTACATTGCCTAGCTAATTTTACAGTAATCTGCCATTTATTTCTAGAATTTTGCAGTCTGTCACACCAGAAAGGAGTCAGGGTGACGGCTCATGCTTTATGAAGCATCTACTGCAACATTTCTTTTTCTTTCATGAATAATTCCAAAAAAAGTTTTTTCTTAAAGGGAACCTATGCTTTGCCCATGCAGGGCAAAGCTAAAGGTATCTTTGCTTCTGGCTCATTAGCAACATACACTTACTTTTCTTTCACTCCACTGCCTCTCCATTGAGCCCAGGGAGCGAGGAAAGGCAGGATTGTACTCCACTTAAATTTGTATTGAGAACGTGCACAGGGCTGACTGTCTCCTTGCCACCATGTGGCAGTGTTTGGTCAATCACCAAGTACCAGAGATCTCTCATGGAGAGAATTCCATGATTCTCCATACCCAGGTATTGGGTATTTTCTTCGCTTCTGCCAGTGAACGGAACAGTAGGGTAGTGAAGGACAGTATGTGCTGTTGGGGGACTGGCCTTTAAAGTGTACCTGTGCCTTGGCCTGCAGGAGCAAAGCGCAAGTTTCCTTTAAATATACTGAACATGGACAGTTGAACTTACAGTTGAATGTAGCACTTCACATGCTGCCTTTGGTGTGGACACATGTAGACTCAATCAGAAAAGCAGTTTGAAAAGCAGCAATCACATGCAAAGTGTATTAACCATGGACAAGCAATCAGATTGCTGATACATTCTAATCAATTTCTATGACTTAGGGCTCCTCGTTGCTTCCAACCCTACTGAATAGTCCTAAGAGTGGTGTGAACAGGCACATAAAAGTTTGCAATAATACAACAAAGGAATGCGAGGCTTTGTGGATCCCATTTTACTTTAAAGCAACTATTTCCCCAGACATTGTTATCAAAAAGACCTCTTTTATTTTACAGATGTAAAACAGATTGCTCTCCTATTCATCTTCCCTAACTTATTAGTTTGCTGGAATTCCTTTGTACTAAAAAAGTGAAAATCAAATTATAAGTTAACTCATCATTTCTACAGAGAGAAAGAGTATACATATGCATTGCCAAAGGCAATGTTTCAGCAGCAAAGCGACAGGCAATTTCCACATGAAACCCATGGGAAACAAAAGCAATTGGGTCATTGCTGAGAAAAGTGCGGTTATTGTACCCATAATTGTTCCGTATTTATTCATATCTACCACAGTGCAGTATACAGAAAGGGAAACCCCCAGTACCACAATATATCTGAAAACCAATGGTAATATATCTGATTAGAATATTTTCATGGAAATGATGGCTATATAAATGTGAGAAAGATATGGTTAGCTAACATGTGCACAAGGTGGTGTTGGCACGTACTGTATATTTGTGCATAAAATGCCACATGGCCCTGCACATTGGATTACCCAGCACTAATGTTGGCATCAACCAGCCTATTTATTGGCAATAAAAAAACAACTAGTACAAGTGTGTCTGACACCCAGTATTTGTGCCGCTCCACTGTCCTTACACCCCGTCCCTATTTCCAGGGGTGTATTGTCTGGAGTAACAAAAAAGCCCCCTTGTCAACTCAGTCTTCACCAGGTCACAGTAATAAATGTAATGTTGCTATAGGTACCAGTACCTCAACACTTGGGATCTTCTCAGTTCGATGAGGTAAATAAAAGTGGAGTATCTATATTGGACCTTGAGTGACAAAGTCTAAACTGCAGGATTGCAGTGAGAAGAAATTCGTAGAATTAAGCTACAAGTAAATACACTGCCTGGCCAAAAAAAAAAGTCACCTCCTGGATTTAACTAAACAAATAGATCAGAGTCTTCCATTGGATAATAGGTCTAGGTTCAGCAATGTTATGTCCCCAAAAAATGAGATCAGCTGCCTACCTGAATATACTGAATGACCAGGTTTTTCCCATCAATGGAATTTTACTTCCATACTTAATGTTTTATTTTGCAGTCATGTTACTGTAGAGTTGCCGTGAGCATGCCATGAATCTCTAGTATGCCATAGGTCTTACTTAAAGGAGGATCTCTGCTCATATAGAGCTGTCTTCCAGGTTGGCTGATGAAGAAAGTCCACTGTAAATTATCCACCACTCCAAGCTCACTCCTGTGATGGACTACAATCTCAATACAAATTTGTAAACTAAATGTAACATTGTAGTCCATCACAGGAAGGAGCTTGGAGTGGTGTCTACTTTACAACACACATGGGGACCATGGGGAACAAAAGTAGCCCCCCTCCAGAAGGAAGGACAGTGTCAGCACCAATTCAGAGATGATTTGAGGATCTACAGCCGAGTGATACACAAATATGCTACATTTTTTAATAGTTAGGGAACTTGAATCCATTTTTAAGATTTAACTAGTGAGTTTAGTGTCACTTTATTCAGCAATTGTTAACTCCAACCACCCTTTTTGTCTTAGCTATTTTTTGCAGGATTTTATTTATTTTTTTTAAATTAAGGCCCCTTTCACACTGGCCAATCAGGATAAGATCCTCTCCTTATCAGGGCGGCACGGATCGGATGTCAACGCTGAGACATCCATGTCCGAACAGTTTTCTCCTCCATCATGCGATGGAGGAAAACACTGAAAATGGAGGACCCCATGCAAGTATATAGGGAATCTGATGTAAATGGCCATGTGTCCGTTTACATCTGATTACCTCCGGTCCCGCACAATCTAGTCCGTGAAAACGGATCAATGATCCTTCTGTTTTACAGGACCAAGCTGTAGCCATAGCTAATCGAGTGTAAATGGATGCTCAAACCTAGCTGCCCATAAACTTCCATAGAGCGTCCAATGGGGTCCGGCTGAAAAACTGACAGACAGGCCTGACAGGACTGCTCATATGAAAGGGGCCTAAATCATGTTAAACTTTTGTAAAATGTCATACCCTTTGTTTCCTGAGCTTTATTTTAGTCCTGAATAAAAAAATAAAAAATAAAAAAAACTTTTTTTTATTTAAAACTGGTCAAATCGCTGAATAAAATGTGTACATTTGCAAGAATAGATTGAAGCGTTAGCTACCTTGGTTTCCAGATGAAGGAAATATATTTATAATAATTTTAATGAAAACCGGGCTCTGTTTTACAATGCTCCCAAGCTCATTAGAAGTAAAGCACACAGATATAACCATGGCTATTGAGCCACGACCACTTTAGATAAGCAGCTGCAGGATTAGCGCGCCGCAACACCCCCATTTTCTTCTCAGTAAACCATGGACTAAAAGGTTGTGACACATGACTAAAAAAAGGGAACATGTCTTGAATAAATAAAATGGAAAGTATGGATCAGTAATTGACTCATGTAGATGCTCAGTGGCATTTGATAATAGGTTTTCTGATCTCCTGGTCCCAGGTCATGTGTCCCTTTTGCCCTTTTATAAACACACCCTTGTACTGAGATATGTGCTTCAAAGTAACCACATTTACAAATTGCCCGCCGATTTCCGTTTGCATTTTTATTCTTTTTCGGCTTTGTTTTTATTGAGCAAAGACGAAGGTAAAGCATATTGGATGTGTTGTTCTTTCCAGCTAATTGTCTTAATGAGCATTATTAATAGTCTTGTTTTGCATGCTATATTTCTAAATCGTTTTAGCTGCCAGGTCTAACAAAGTCTTCTACAGCAACCCTGTCACCACATAGAGGTTATTACTAGTCCAGAGCACAGAACGCTTTAACTCTGCAATGCACATTGGTGGCATGGAAGTAATCAGAGATTAAAAATAACAAATGAAAAACAGATTAACCAAGCCCCATACTCTGAGCTTTAACTTTTGATTTAATGGTTGTCAAGTGTTGACGTTTCCTCAGCTACAGTAATACAAAATGTATTAAATTCCTCCCTAGGTATTTAAAATTCAAGTACCTTGCTCGGCATTGGATTTGGCATTAAAAGAAGAAAAAAAATAAAAAGTGCTTTATTAGAAAAAAAAACCCAGACATAGCAATTACCTGTTTCATTAGGGAATAGATTTAATTCTCTCGTCTTACAGCTTTCTAAAAAAAAAAATCAATTACTTTACTTGGTCCAAATCTGTCTAATAAATGTTGTGACAGCAGAGCGCGGGAAAGAAATATAGATCAGTTTTGTATCAACACGGTAATTTCTTCTAGCACAGCTGGTGTGGCACCAAACATAATGGGAGTGCATGATACATTGAGGGGAATTTATCAAAACTGGCGCAGACAAAATCTGGAGCAGCTCTGTTTAGCAACCAAAGAGCTTCTCTCTTTCATTTTCAAATCTTAACTGAACAAACTAAAGAGAGAAGCTGATTGGTTACCTTGGGCAACTGCTCCAGATTCTGTCTGCTCCAGTTTTGATAAATTCATCCCATTGTATGTACATGAGACATATGTTGAGCAAGTTCTCATAGCAACCAAGCAGCCTCCTGGTTTCTGAATGCTGGTGTTATGGATAACTGAATGGTACATAGGTATACCTAATTTTATATTTAGAGCACTTTATTGGGAATAAGCATTGTATAGGGAATAAGCATTGTAAAAAGAGTCTTGGTTCTTATCATTCTGCATTGGACCAAATTGCACACGTATTCCTAACTGCAGATCTAGGTAAATCATCTTTATGTTATGATTAGTAGTGGTAACAAATAAGTTATTATTTCATATTTATTGAAAGTCAAACTTTATCTCTATTTCAAACAACGTGGGAGGCTGGATAGTGTATTAGAACCAGCAAGAACTAATCTGTCCACCCTGACAAATAGGTCCTGTAGCTCTCCAGTTTCTGTTCATTCATGGTTCTCGTCCTAACTGTCTAAGTGTTTGGTGAGTGCCACCTACAACCCTATCTTCTTCTCTCCTCTTCCTCTTTCCATAGGGGTCACCCAGGCTCTGTCTTCAGACCCCTTATATTCTCTATCCACATATCCTCCCTTCGACAGCTGATAACCTCTCATGGCTTACAATACCATGCTGATGAGGTGCAAATCTATCTCTCTAATCCTAGGATCACCCCTTCAGTCTCCTCAAGCATTTCAAGTTTACTAACTGGCATATCAGTATGGATGTTACTCCACTTCTTAAAACTCAGCCTTTCCAAAACTGAGCTAATAATACTACTTTCTCCATCAACTCATCCCCCTCCTTTTAGCCCCGGTGCAGACCTGAGCGATCCGGGATCGCGCGGTCCTGCACAATTGCAGATATTGACTGCCGCGTGGCCCCCTTGATTTCAATGGGGTTACATCCGCATGGCAATCGCAGAAAAAAGGTACATGTAGGGGCATAATCGCGGTGGTTACACTTTATGGAAGAAAGTGGAGGGATGAACTTAGTGTGCTGCTTCTACTTCAATGACCAATAACAGACTGAGGCCGTGTTGGTTAACTGCAGTAGAACCTGTAGGTAGGTCAAAGGCCTGGCTATGATGTCTGCCAGGGATGTCTGGCTAAACAGAATGACAAATCCTTTGGCAGGAAAATCACATTCATGCATTTTACATGTGTATGGTGGTATGCCTGGAGTTCACCTTGCTTTCAAGTGACTGTTATTGGCTCATACAAGTGTTTATGGCAGTTTCCTGCAATAGAAGAGGTATTATACTCCTCTCCCCAGCGGTCTGTGTCTTCTTTACCTCCATTCCAGCACTGCAGCCCTCAACATACTCTTCAGCATTCAAAATTTCCAGGAGTGTTGGATGTCCCAAAGGTTCCTAGCTCTAAGCCCTACGTAACTACAGGATACAATACAGAGGGCCAGGGATGGAGGCCACAGCGCTTTAACAAAATTAAGGTAGAAGACATGGGCCGCCGGAGAGCTTCTACTTTAGGGAACTGCCAGTAACGGGTTTTTTTAAGTGACTGGCAGTGTACCTTTAAGGGCAGTGCATAATGTTCCTATCCTCCTATTTGCAGCATATTATTTGCTACAGAATTACCAGTGGACATGAAAAAATATAGTCATAACATTAGTCTACTGGAAAACTGGTGTTTCTTCTACTGAACCTTTATTTTCCATGATTGGAAAGGTCTTGGGAGCGTAGGTAGAAATAACTACACAGACAAACACCATTAGAGCATTACACCCCGGGGCAAAAAGAAATATTGAAAATTTGTGAAATGCAATTACATAATTACCTAGAAGGCCAAAAAAAATTATGGATTCCTATATAAGCTTAGGATATAGCTTTGCAGAAGAAGACTTTTAAGATGACAGTTAGTGACTGATTGAGCGCTACATTGAAAAGCAGACATGGTGTTACTGTTTCGAAGAAAGAGCTCAGCCTGGAACTGCAAAGTCTGCATTAATATTGAATTTATGGATCAATGTTTGAAGGAAAATATGTCCCATAGAACCTGCAAAAATCACACCCATAATGGCAAAGTCACACCTCCTTCCACCAACTAACAGCCAATTTAATTTCCAGCAGCTGGAACACTCTGTTGAAATACAGGCAAGTATGTTGGCAGTGCCAACTCATTTTCTAGGTTAACCTAGATATATACCTACTAGAAGCAGGTAAATATGAAATAGATCATATTTACCTGACTGAAATATGATTTCTTTTCATTTTTATTTTCTAGTTCTGAACATGACGCCTATATGTCATCTATAATATGCACATAAATAGTTCAATTTTAGTTCAGTATATCTTCTCAGGCTGCATTAAGAAGTATTAAAGAAGATCTTGGGTCAATGCCCTTTACACCTCCCCTTCGGCTGTGGTCAGGTACGCAGGATTTAAGTCCAAGCCCTTCCAAATACTGAGAGGCAACCTTGTTTGACTCATGACCTGGAATCCCAATCTCCGCTATTGCATGCTCCATGCCACGCACTGTGCCTAGGCGTCACTGTCCTCCACTTCCCTTCACCTCATCCCTACCCTCCCACCTTACCTCCCTTTCCCCTACCTGTGACCTTACAATTGTTCCCCTCCTTCCTAGAACTGTAAAGCAGCCCACCCTCCTACTATCTCTCGCCTTCCTTTCCATACTCTTCTTCTATCACTTCTCCAAAAACTTGGTAAAGGCCAGTCGGCTCGGTTCGACTGACTCATACATCCATCAGATGGTGGTCATCGGCATTCGACCGCAAAGAGCTCTACGCAGGTTGCAATGGCTATAGCCAATACGAGGTGCCTATGTATTAGACATTAAGTGTTACCAATACTCAAAGCCTGTAAAATGTATAATACCACCTGTAACTGATGTACAAGTTTTGCTTTTCTACTTTTATATGCCAATAAAAACCTATTGAACAGAAAAGAAGTATTAAAGAAGAACTCCGGGCATACATATTCTTAACCCTTGCAGTGGGGCTACCCCTGCACTGCAAGGATAAAATGCTTGTTTTCGTCTAGGGACAAAAATAACAAAGTTTTACTCACCTGCACTATGGAGCCGGCTGATTGTTAGACTGGTCCCTGCAGCCTCCCTCCTCCTCTGCCCCAGCGATGGAATGTATAATCTCAATCCAAATTAGTAAATTAAACATGAGATTGTAGTCTATCACAGGTGTGAGCTTGGAGCGGAGGCTACAACACACACAGGGACCATGGGGAACAAAAGTAGCCCCCCTCCAGAAGGAAGGACAGTGTCGGCACTAATTCAGAGATGATTTGAGGATCTACAGCCGAGTGATACATAAATAAGATAAATTTCTGTTAATACTTAAGGTACTTGAATCCATTTTTAAGGTTTAACTCCTGAACTACGTGTCACTTGGAGACAAATAAAAGTAGAAACCATTTCTTTTTTTCTAAAGTTGAATTAAACTCTGCTGCCACCGCCCAGGGTTTTTCCCATCATACCCCCTCCAGCGATGGGATGTCAGCAATCTTCCTCCTCATTCAGTCGTTGTCACTGCTGCTGACATCTTCACCCAGTCTTCTTCTGGATTTAGGGCATTTAGCTGTCTTGATTGGCCAACGCATGGGAGTTTATCCCGGCACCCAGCTAATGCAGATATTATACATTTAGAAAAAACTCCTTATCTATTTTTTCCATTTTTAGAAGTCTTTTTCATGTATTTTTTTTTGCATTTTGATTTTATTTTAATTATATTTATTTCTTTTGCACAAGTGTTAAAGTACACATATAGCAAATTATATATACATAGCTTTGCCATGCTTTGTAACAAAAACAAAATTTTGCGCTCATGATAATTGAAACAAACTGCAGAAAGAAATAGAACTTTATGCCTTGTTTTAAAATTATAATTTGTCATGAAAAAAAATGTATTGCAGATTAAATGTACATTTTTTTTTTTGACATCACCCCAAACACTAAGAGGGTTATTCACTTACCTGCCGAACGATCTAGCCGTAGCTGAGGTTGATCCTTCAGCGCGCTTCGGCCGCCAGTGACCTTCGATTCAGTCAAACTGAAGGGCTACTATACCGGCTATTCACATTAGCCGGTACAGTAGCCGAAGGCAGCCAAACGGCTCAGCTGGGGCGGACGCATATGCTTTCGCTTGGCTGAGTCGTAGTCTCAGCCGAAGTGTTGAGAACAGTCTGCTAAGCAGACTGTTTTCCCCGCAACTGACAACAACCGGAAGTAGCGAGCAGAATAGCCGAGCTGAATGATGCTCTACGACATTCGGCTATTCAGTCACTGCCGTTCCACCCCTTTGAGAATAGGGGCGAACGGCAGTGAGTGAATTGCAGGAGCTTCAGCTCAGCCAATCCAGATGTTGGATCGGCTGAGTCGAACTGCTTCTGCACTGACCGAAGGCAGCCAAACGCAGCCGATGTACGGCTGAAATCAGCCGTACTGAGCCAAAGTGAATAGCGGAACGCCGTTCAGCTCAGTTCACTTCGGCTCGGTTATTCACTCGGCTGCCTTCGGCAGCTTTGTGAGAAACCCTCTAAGCCTTGTATATCTCTGCAAAAGTCAAACTACATGTCTCACTTCTGGAGAATAAAAAAGCTATTTCCATAATACTGGCCCATAGCTGAAAAGCAAACATTGCTCTGCAGGTTACTGGTTAATTTATGAAAGGGTTACATTCAAAGTATTGTAATGTAAATCTATAAACCAGATTTTCAGTGACAAGTACTGATACAGATACCTACACTTATATAATGAGATACCTTTAAAAAAAAAAAAGAATAGAAATAGCAGGGGAGGGTTCATGATGTGATTTTCTAATTCCGATGAAGGCGGTTTAGGAGGTGCACATATAACGCTTCTATATTCCATTATTGCACAGGCCTGTAAAGGACACATGTGACAAGACAAATAGAAGGCACCGTGGAAAGGACATCATGTGTGACAAGATAAATAGAGGAGAATACCGCAATGTCATGAGGTCACTGTGATGGGAATGGATGTAAATACCAAATATTCACAAAGAGCAGGTAACTAGCTCTGCTGGGAGAGGTGACTATATGCCTGTGATCATGCTTTGCTTTTACCAAGATACCAGGTTACAACATGCCCAGGACTGACTGACCTCCCTTTCATGGTCACATAGGGTGATTTTGAGTCACATTACCCACCATCCCCTTTAATGTCTGGGGACTCCTGCAGCAAGATCTCTGCACTTAAAGTGACACCAAACACAGGAGTTAGATCTTAAAAATACATTCAAGAACCCTTACTATTAACATAAATGTATCTTATTTGTGTATCACTCGGCTGTAGATCTTCAAATCATCTCTGAATTGGTGCTGACACTTTTCTTCCTTCTGGAGGGGGATACTTTTGTTCCCCATGGTCCCTGTGTGTGTTGTAAAGTAGCCACCGCTCCAAGCTCACTCCTGTGATGGACTACAATCTCAATAAAAATCAGGAAACTAAATGCGAAAAACTAAATAATTCAAGGCAACTGGACTTGCTTTATTTTTCTTGAAGATGTTTCTTCAAGAAAAAATGGAATTTCTGAATTGAGAAAGCTAGTTGGATGACCACCGAAACGTCTTAAAGAAAAATACAGCAAGTCCAGTTACCTTGATTTATTTTTTACTAGGGATGCACCGATACCGGTATTTTGGTACCGAGTACGAGTACCGTGTAATGACGCTGCGCCCTGCTTACTGATTGGCCGGGAAGCCGGCCTCATTGCTCCCTCGTCATGAGACGACGAGGGAGCATGAAGCCGGCTTCCTGGCCAATCAGAAACTCGGGCGCTGCGTCATTACACGGCGCCGGCTTCCTGATTGGCCAGCTTCCCGACCAATCAGGAAGCCGGGCAGCGTGTCCTTTAGGGCCCATTCACACCAATTGTGGTACACACACCAATCGCTCACTAAACTTCCCCCTTCGTTCTGAGGTGGGAGGGGCGTGGTGGTGCATTGAAGTCAATGGCACTGCAGCCACCCCCCCCCCTCGCAGTGCGATCAGACGCATGGCAAAACATTGCCTGCGTTCTGTTCCACTGCGAATGCAAAAAAATGCCGCATGCTCTATTTTTTTGCATTAGTAGTGGAGCGGAACGCAGGCAATGTTTTGCCACGCGTCTGATCGTACTGCAGGCGTGGCTGTGGTGCCATTGACTTCAATGCACCACCACGCCACCTCCCGCGTCTGGGGGAAGTTTAGTGAGAGATTGCTGTGCCTTCCAGCAGCTACCGCTCTGGAATGCACTGCAATTGGTGTGAACAAGCCCTTAAGGTGACCTTGACACTTGAATGCAGACAACTTTTGGAAGGATTTCTGATAGCTCTGCTTCCTATTGAACAAAAGGAAAAGCGATATGGGGTAAAGGAAGGCATCTTGTATGGAGCAATGGAACGTTGACTGGAGTCCATCTTTAAAGAATCCCCACTGCAAGGGTTAATAAAAACTTTTGTCCAGAGTCCAGCTTTAATCTTAGAAATTTTCTGGCGTACCAGATTTATTTATTTTTTCTTCAGAGCAATACTGAATACTGCTGCCACTTATTCTTCTAATACCATAAACTATTTCCAACCTCAACACCTGTGGACAATCACTAAGCTTACTTGCATTAGCAGCCAGAAAAACTGGGTCATGTTTGTTCAACCTTAGACTGGCGATAAAATAAAAATTGCCTTGGAACAATTAGGAATAAAGAAGCTCTACTCCTTCTATACACAGCAATCTTCTTATCATCACTTCTGGTCCTTCAATTGTATTTCCACTTTTAGAGCCAAATTGGCATACCACCTATATTATATTTCTTACATCCTCCCCATCACAAAGAGTTATTTTCAAAATATTTAACCATTGCAGTTTATCTTTTTTTAGATGTTCTATTCTGCAAACTCCAGGGGGTGAAAAATCCTGCTTAAGCTGCCCATACACTGTAATCTTTTCTTCATTTAACCTGCAGGCTGAACAAAGAAAATATAACCAATTCCTCCATCAACACTTACAAGCGTTGATTGAGGAATCTCCCGCTGTCTTCATTATAATCTGACAGCGGCCGCCAGCCGTAGTCAGAATACCCGAACATAGCCAGCAGCTTATTGGCCGCCAGCTCTGCTTGTTCGAAGATTTTCCGACCGCCTCCTTTGATCAGGTGATCCAGAGATGCCGGCCAAAAGGATTCCGACCGAGGCATCCACTGTGAAAAATTTTTTTGGTTCTTGATGAGATTCGCATAATGTATGATTTATTCCTGTGCCACTGCACTGCCACACCGTAACCTCATGATAATAGAATGGAGGGTGCTGAATGACATGCGGATGGAGCCGCATAAATCCAAATGCAGAAGAAGTAGTCACTCGCACACCTCGGTCCAATGCATCAATTTGTCCTTTTATTGATGCAAGATACACTTGGCATCACAAGTACAAAGCTACGTTTCGGAACCTAACATATCCCCTTCATCAGGCGAGAAGCACAGACACTACATAGTGTAGTATATGGCCAGCTTTAGTTGTTTGAGAGAGCTGGGGTGGTTCTTTTAAATATTTAACCCGGTCTTTACTGTGCTGGCTGATTTCATTATTACTTGTAAACTAGGTGAGCAGGACTGTCTGTCCCATCAAAGGGTTAAAGTGGAATTAAAGGGGGGAAAAACTGCCGATTGGTAGACTTTCTATGGGGGAAGAGACTGTGTAAGTCTGTTCTGCCATAAAAGCTAGACATGTGCGATTCGTTTTGGAAAAATTCATTTTTCGGACAAATGTTTTTGTTATTCGGAGATTCGGATGTATCCAAATAGCAGAAATGACGAATGTAAAGGAATCCGAGTTTTCGGACGAAATTAGTTAGCGGTACTCTGTACGAATGTTCGTTTGTGGACGAATTTTCGTTGCAGCAAAGTGACATTGGGAAAAAAAATAAAAAATTAATGGCACATTTCTGCAATGAAACGAAAACGAAGCGTACACAAAAGTTCGTAAAGACTACAGCTAACGTCCGAATCCTAAACTAATTGACTTTTGGACCTGAACCCCCGAAAACCAAATAATGCAAAATCTGAATCAAAACAAAACTTATTTTTTTGCCGGTGCACATGTCTAATAAAAGCTTATTTTTAGCATTCAGCAATTTTGGGGTTTTTTTGTACGCTGAGCAGCACACAGACCCGGCATGCCAAGATGAAGTAACTCCATGAAGCACCAATAAGTGGCCAAAAACTCAAAACCTGGAAAAGGACCAAGCCGAAGATGGAAGGGAGAAGGAGGAGTGTGGCACCGGAGATCAGTTTGGCAGGTTAGTGTGCCAATGTGCATAGTAGCATATAATGACACATAGCTCCCACCCAGATAGCAAGCAATTGAGCTGCAAGTTTGAAAATGACTTGCTAAACTATTGCAGACTTGCCAAGCGTCACAATTTTGTTGCACAATTACAGCAAGTCTGCATTGCAAGTCTCCAGACCAGCTAGCTTGCAGAGCTCCTGCTAAGACCTGCAGGACTCTTGCTGTAGACTTGCCAAGCAAATTTGCTACAAATTCAAAAAGTGTCGCCTAGAACTTGTGCTGTGAGTGCTCTGCAAGTCTACAACTTGCCAGGAATATGTGCAGCAAGTTAACAAGAATTACAATTTCACCCTGCCACAAGTTTGTAGCAAGTTATCCTTGCTATCTAGGCAGGAGCATTTTTTTTTCTTTTACCAGGATTTACTTCTGCTTTACAGATCTCAATACATTGTATGTTAATGCAGACCCTAAAACGTGGTACATATGGAGAGGATGAATGAAAAAAATCTTGACACATTCCTTCATCCATGCTAACAGTTTGGATGAATTAATTTTTTGTGTGTACACTGCGCTGGCCAATGTCAGAATACCCGAGCAGCGCTTGCAGATGATTGGTTCGGGCAAGTTTCCAACATGTCCCTTCGACAAAATTCAAGTCTATTGATCAACTTTTGTCAAGGAGACAAGGGCCACCCATGGATTGAATTATAGTTATTATACAGGATTTATATAGCGTGATATAACAGTTTGGGCAGAGCTTTACAATATAAGGAAGACATTACAGTTACAATACAAATCAAGACAAGCTGGTAAGGAGGGCCCGTCAGAGCATACACTCTAAAGAATTTCTCATGATTTTGGCCAATATTTGATCCACGTGTACTCAGCTTCCCTCTGTCCCCTTATCTGTTCACTGCCATCTATTCTAGCCAATACAAGCTGCCTATAGAGTCCTTTCTATGATCTGCTCCAAAGAAACAGCTGAAAAGGAAATGAGTTCTGAATAAAGTTATTTTTCTGCATGCTGTATGAATGGGAACACATAACATATAGATGGGTTTCCCCAAATCTGACTACACAAGTGGAGATACCCTTTAGGAGGGAGTTTTACTGTATGAAGCCGAAAATCCCCCCAGCACTGTCACCTGGATTGTCCTGGATTTAGTGATCGATGTTCCTCACATATCGCCTGAACGGCGCATCACGGTGTGTTTGTCGGCACGACTCCCCAGAAATATCATTTGTTGCCGCGCACCGTGACATTTCTTTAATGCAGCTTACAATAAAAGCCAAATGCAATTTTCTGCCAGCGCGACCCAAAGCGAATGGGGGAGCCAGATGGGCTTTGTAAATAAATCACTCTGCTTTGACGTTGTTGAGAATACTAATGCCCTAAACAAGGTAATATACAGGATGGAAAAATACATGTTTTATTTATTGGCTCTCGAAAAATAAAGAGACGGCTTCGCTGGAAAGGTGGCAATTTGTAAGTGTTTGATGTCACAAAGCTTTTTGGATCTTCTGGGCTCAACATGTCATGATATAACTCATTTTACTCTTTTTCAAAGTTGAACTACAGGCAAATCGCTGAATACGCAGATGAAATGCATATATAAAAGGGAGGTTAACCTGCCAAACGATTTGTATTTCTGTCCATTCAGTCCTGAGATTTACACAGCGCTGCCCTACACTCCAAGTCCTGCCGGGCAGGGAAGGAGACCTGAGTTGTCTCTGCTGCAGTTAACCCTTTCGCTGCCAGGCTCTGCTCTCCACTTTTGACCTCAGGTGTCAAAGCCATTTTTGCAATGTTTTACTTTTTTCATTTTGTACTTCCAGAGTATGCAGAAGAACCCGCACCACCACCCTTCCCAAACCGTGGACCGATAGAATAAAAAGATGGTTCTACCGATTCTGTAACATAGCCTGATAAGAAAAAACCTCTTGAACATTTATCACTTCTACTGTTGTGGTAAACAACCTGCTTTCCTATTTATAATGGTCTGGCCCTCTAGCAACTTCAGCACCAAATTATAGCTAATTATAGCTAATTTGCCTACAAACGTCAGGTGGTCATAATAATCAAAATGTCATGTCTATTTGCATTCATGCACATTTTGCAGCTTTTACTGTGCATCAGTCCATTTTAGAGCTGCAGCTAACAATTATTTTCAAAATCGATTAGTTAGCCGATTATTAAGTTCATCACTAAAATCTCAGTATTCTGCATTGCGCTGTATAATGTACTATTGCTGGGTTTTGTACACCTCTATAGCTGGTGGTATTCTGCATTTCGCTGTATAATGTACTATTGCTGGGTGTTGTAGTCCTCTATAGCTAGTGGTATTCGGCATTGCACCACTGTATAATGTATTATTGCTGGGATTTGTTGTACTCCTCTATAGCTGGTGGTATTCCGCATTGCGCTGTATAATGTATTATTCCTTGATCTGTAGTCCTCTATACAGCGCAATGTAGACTACCACCAGCTATATAGGAATACAACAAATCCCAGCAATAATACATTATACATACAGTGTATATTGTTTTGCTGGGGTTTGTAGTCCTCTGTATAATATACAGCACAATGTACCATCAGCTATAGAGGAATACAAATCCCAGCAATACATTATAGAGCACAACGTGTGGGAAAGTGCAGGCTTACCTGAGCAGTCTTCCAGCAACTTGTTTCTGAGATCGGGCCTGTCTATCGGCGGCTGTCATCCACCCACACCTGCTCCTCCTTACTTCTTCTCCCTGCGTCCCTGTGCCGATCGTGTATGCGGGCGTGTCTGGCAGCGGCGAGCGTGAGGTGGGGAGGAGGTGTGGCGCGCAGCGTGTGTGGAGCCGTGAACAGGGCCAACCAATCGGAAGCCGCTTAATCGGTGATTGAAAAAGTTGACAACTTTTTCAATCATCGATTATAATCGATTATGTCGATTAGTTGTTGCAGCCCTAGTCCATTTCAATAGGCCGCCCTACGCACGAACAAACACGGCAAAGAAGGTCGTGAGGCATTATTCCAAGACAAAAATCACCACTCTGATTCCCCGTTGGACTCCTCACCCTGTCAAAGCATACCCGTGTAGGTGCTCAGTCTCAGTCCGTTAATTCTACATGCTCAAAGATTTTCCCAGCAGGAAGCAGGAAGGAAGTATTTCTGATTTGTAGAATTGAAAGCTGCCCAAATCACTTTCACAGGCCGTGAGTTAAAATTAAAACAAGAGCTTATTTTTGGACTTTGAAAGCTATGACGTATTAAGTATGTCAGAGGTTAAATTCCATGCTGCACCGATACATTACACAGCTTCTCTGCACATACTAAGCAATGGCAAATGCTCATATCAAACATGCAAAATGCAATCGCCCAAACTTTAAAAAAAAAAGTTGAGGGAATTGGAAACGGTAATCCCCTGACAGGTTTTTATTGCTGTCTATTCTATGTCTTCATATTAAGCCTGATGAAGGGGCCCTGCATGGTCCCAATATGTTGCTTTTTGTATGACCATAATGTTTAGACATCAATGAAGGCCATTTGGACAAAGATCCTCAGTGTGCTCGTTGCATAGTAGAGTGCAATAGACTAAACACCAATATTGCCTGTAGGTTCATTGCAGCTATTTTCCTCATCACTGCCATGTTCCACCCTGGATCTCTGCGTGTAGGTGATAGCACTATGCGTAAACATTCTACCATACCCTGTTCCACCTTGTGTAGGTGGCCATCTTGGTAGAGGAGAAGGGTTTTGATTCCTGGTGTCACAGCTGCCCCCCTGATGACTGGCGGGGTAATGATCAAGAAGCAGCAGGAGAGCCACAGATCCACATAATGAATGAAGCCACAGGGAGATCCTAGGACAGCAGGCTCTCAGGTACAGCTTTCCCTCCAGCCCAATTCGTAGAATCAACAAATCACACTAGAAGATCAGTCATCAGAGGCAGGAGTGGATGGGATGGGATATGCCATAGATTAGCTCTTTGAGGCTACAAACACAGCAATGCCACTACTTAGCCACAGTTAACATCTCTAAACATTCCCTTTAAGAAAGTAAATCTATACTTTCTGAGTATATGTCCATCAGTGGCCGAGTGGAAGACATCATTTTGCCAGTATAGAGAATCACATAGTAGTTGGGAAGTGGAACCTCTGGCCTGTGAAGCCACAATCCATAAAATGGTGAGATCCTCCCGAGCTGGTAATCTTGTGCTAGTTATTGCACACTTGCATGTGAGATTTAGATATTACTTAAATTCTCCTGTTTTTAATAAAAGCGTTTTTACAATATCAAGCTATGGGAGAATTTTAGAAAAAACTACTTGTCCAAGGACTAAAGTGGGGGCCCGATCTACTTGTGCCTCGTAACAATCTACTTGTCCTGATGCAAAAAAATAATTTTAACCAAAACCGTATTTAGCAGTGCTAAGAAGCGCTTCTCATTGGTCAGCGTCGTCAGGTGACCGCGTTGACCAATGAGTGCTTGCAATTTGCGAGCGAAATTCACAATATACGGAACAGGTACAGATAGTACACCCGTACTGGTGGACGGGAAGGAAAACACCCCTGTACATGTCAGTCTGCACCTACCAGTTGAGAAATGTGCAACATTGTTTAAGTAAAAGAGAGGCCAAATAGTGAAGATTTGACTTTCTAAAGCGCTATTTTTGATTTGGGGGTCAGTTCAGACTGGTGAGTTGCCTAATCTTAAGGGTTGAGTTGTTGGCTTGAAGGACATCATTGTTATATAACATTACTAAGGGAGATCTCAGATAGTTAGTGGATCACAAAAGACCATTTATACAATATTTGGACACTTTCTGATTTTAATTAGAATCACATTGAAGTAGTATTGGAATTTATTGGCATGGCACAGTGGGCATAGTGGTTAGCACTTCTGCCTTGCAGCACTAAGGGTCCATGGTTCAACTCCTGGTCAGGATACTATCTGCAAGGAGTTTGCATGTTCTCCCTGTGCTTGCGTCTGCTTCCTCTGGGTACTCTGGTTTCCTCCCACATTCCAAAGACATGCTGGAAGGTTAATTGAGTCCTTTCTAAATTGGCCCTCATATGTATGCATGTGAGATAGGGACCTTAGATTGTAAGCTCCTTGAGGGCAGGGCTGATGTGAATGTGAAACGATGTAAATTTTTGGCGCTGTATAGATACCTGTAATAATAATAAATATAGGTTGTAGGGCTGTATATATTCACCTAATCGTTATCATATTGTTTGTCACAGTTTAACAAAGCAGTTGTTTTTATTGTGTTTACATAAATTGAGGGAAAATATCCTAAGTGCAAAAAAGTAAGTTTAGTACAGTTTCTCTGATATGTCCATTTTAACCATTACTTACTCTATCCAAACCCAAAAAAGTTATAGAAAGAGCCCAACTCCATGATTTTTTTTTACATGGGCCCCAGGCATGGTGAAGAATAAAAAGGAGCTCAGGCTGCAATACTTACCTTTAACCCAAAGATGTACCCAAAGTATTTCTAGTCCATTACAAAATGCTCTCAGTCTATCTGGTTGAATGACGCCTAGTGCCTTTCAACCTGGAAGACCGAGGACATACCATGAATAAACAGGCATCACTGTGGCACCCTTTGTTCATAATGTATTGAAGCAGGGAATGGCGATGACATCATTAGAAGACCACTCAGGACGGGAGTAGAAATGAAGAGGGAAAAAACCTAGTGTGTCATGAAACTGGCACGAAGACACATGAAAAAGGTAAGTATAAAAAAAAGTACACTGTGAGGGCCTCTAGAGAGGATTGGGGGGTGATTTAGGTGGGAAGAGGCACGGGCTTACCCTGGAGTTGGGCTTTTAATATCTTCTATGTATATATACTGTATATATCTCCTCATTCTAAGTACATTTAGCCATAGTGGAGGTTCCAATGATCATTCACAGATACATCTGCCAACAATGCAATGAGAATCTCATTGAAGTCAGTGCGCATTTTAAGTCTGCATATCAGCTTATACTAATATCTGTTCCATATTATCATGACTATATTTTCAGGCAGTATACTCAACATCTTTGACAATACAAAGCCGAGGTTACAGGATAAACACAGTGAAGTATCAATCAGCATTGCGTTAGACTTTTTCAGGGACATAGAGTAAAGTAGTCACTGTGTATTTAATAAATATGGCTGTCCCCATGTACACAAATTTACAATTTACAAAAATATATACTTATTTTGATGATTGCTTATTTTAAGTTACATTTACATGCATATCTTTAAAACCTCAGAAAAGACAAGAGGTTTTTAGAATAAAAGATGGGACATTGTATTCCCATTTGTAAAGCTTCTCTTATACCTTCTGCTACTGGGAAGGTGTGCACACATTTTTTAATTACTATTATTATTATACTACATGATTTATATAGCGCCGACAGTTTGTGCAGAGCTTTACAATAAAAGGAAGACATTACAGTTACAATACAAATCAAGACAAGATGGTAAGGAGGGCCTTGCCCATGAGAGCTTACAATAGTATGTGTCCATCTTTTTCAGGATCTGAAAGTCCAATTTGCCTCTCACCAATGGGAACAAAAGTGGAGATGTTCTCCATAGTGACCAATCAGGTTTTACCTCTCATTGCTGGATAAATGGAAAAAGATATTTAATTGGTCACTGTGTGCAACAACTCAACTTTTGTTCTTGTTTTTTCCCTTTTCCAGTTTTTATAAACTGAGTCCCGAGAGGGACTTTTCGGCTGTGTTCAGAAATTGCACTGAATAATATTACAATGCTGGTTAGGTTACACCACATCCTTGGAAAGATGTGATTTGAGGAAAGTGTGCAGTGCTTATCTGTGGAAAGGTGCTGCATGTATTTCGGTTTTGCAAAACAATGATCGCACCATCTGTAAAAAAAATAATAAGAACTCGAGAGAAAAGCAATGTTATAAGTGTACTGCAAAGTGAGCGCTAGAAATATGAATGAATGACTCCAGAAGTAAGTACTGTGCTCAATGGGCAAAGTTAATATTAGATACATTGGGCTTTGCAGCACCTACATTATTCTCTATGTTCGAGGGTTGTTACAGTGTTGGCTGTGGAATAGATCAAAGAGTTGTACTTTATGTGTCAAAGAATTGAAGGTTATATTTGTAATGGTTACTACAGCTGAAATGATCTTTGATCTTTTCCATGGCTAACATCGTCATCTTGAAGGTACAGAATGACGTAAATGCTGCTTTCATGAAACCTTTGTCAACAAGGAAGGAAGAACACAAAACTGAGAATTCTTATTATGGAAGAAAAAATAATAATTATTATGCTTGTTTGTTGTAAGACTGTGGAAAGTAAGCAATCTTAGCTAAAGTAACTCTGTGCTGCTTACTCGGCAAGCAAATTGATGCTTAACCCCTTCGTGACGGGAGACGTACAGTGTACGTCCCGTCACAAAGTGGCTATATGACTGGCCACGTACAAAACTTGCTACTGTGGAAGAATCACACAGCAAAAATGTAAAAAGTGTGTCAGTCATTTAGGAACAGAAACTAAAAACTAGCTCAGTCATGAAGGGGTTAAAGTGACGCAGGAGTTAAATGTTAAAAATGCATTCAAGTACCTTAACTATTAACAAAAATGCATCTTATTTGTGTATCACCCGGCTGTAGATTCTCAAATCATCTCTGAATTCATGCTGACACTGTCCTTCCTTCTGGAGGGTGACTACTTTTCTTCTCCATGGTCCCTGTGTGTTGTAAAGTAGTCACCGCTCTAAGCTCACTAATTACACCTGCTGACCTCCACAAGATGTCCTCAGTCGGCTGGGTTGAATAACACCCAGCATTACTCAACCCAGAAGACTGAGGATATACTGAGAGTGGGCGCCCGGCACTCACAATGTAATGATGCAAAGAACTGTGCTGATGTCAATTTTGTTGAGGTCACTCTATATCATTGAGTACCACCCAATTCCTGGAAGAAGATCCAAAGAGTTGAGTATACAGCCTGAAGACATCCGGATAAGGTAAATATAAAAAAGAGCAAAAAAAAGTAAGGTGTGTATGTGTATGTGGGGAGGAGATGAATTGCTTAAAGGGGCACTGTTGGGTCGGTTGATGACCCAGAGCCTAGTATTAGTCTTTAAGATTAGCCTTGTAAACATGCAGGAAGGTGCCTAGAACTGAAGTTCACAAATATGAAATATGTGCAATATTTAATAATATTTTAATATGTATTTATTCTGACAATTTAAAATTAACATTTTATTCTGGATCATAATATATATATATATGTATAAATAAACATACATTCCTTTTTATTCCTTGGCAGGCAAATATATGAATGATCTCTGAATATCCTTCACCGCTGCCAAATATATCTTGATTAGAATAAGGATATAAATAGGTTTTGTGCATATGAGCTGAGTACATTGGAGTTGCATTCACTGCTTATTAATTGAGCATAATCAGCAATGTACACATTGTTTTTTATAAAGATTTATTTTTAGAACCTTCTAAGCCCATCTTTCACTTCCATAAGACCTCTCCCCACCTCCATTTTGAATTTTGCCAACGCTCGCTCTGACCTTGTTGTATTTATACCCAATCATTACTACTCATGTGAGAGGATGTCTTTGTAGATGACTTCTTCAGGTTCTATATGCATGTTGACTTTTAACTCCTGTGACAGCACTTCACTGCTGATTGTGGTGACAAATGAAGACCGGTCACATTTCAGGGACAACAGGTGCTGCCATGTGTACACTGCTAATAGAGGCTTGTTAGAATTCCTAATGTGTTCCTTTGCATCCGTATTTTGTTTTGCAGAGTGTGGTTTCGATGTATCATCATCAGAAAATACAGTTTTTGAGGGATGTTTATTAGGGCTCATGAATATGGGTGTACAAAATGCAGCGTTCCAATGCATATGGCGTACAATTTCTGTATAATATGGGCCCATGAACACAGCTATGCTTGGTTATCTAAGGCCCCGTTCACACTGAGCGATATCGCGGCTATTTACCGCGCGATATCGCTCTCCAATGCTTGGCAATGGGGCAAAAGGTCCTGCTGTCGCGGGTCGTGTGTCGCTACAGCAGGACCCTTTTTGGAGCGGATTTTGCGGCGATTCAATGCTTTTCAATGTAAGCATTTGCGCGATATCGCGCAAAATGCAAATTGCGCGACAAACGCGCGATTTGCGAATCGCCAAGTGTGAATGGGGCCTTACGCTGCATTCAGTATCAGAAAAATTCTGCGCCCATGGTCAGTATTTCAGGGTAATTTCCACATGTGAACGCATGTTATGTCCTATGGTGGCCTCCACTGGACACACTCACCCAGACCCAATGGACGGAAAGGAGGTGGGAATCCTCCTATCCCCGCAAAGCACAGTTATACGTATACGGCGAAATTGAAATCTAAGCTAGAGGTATGGAAGGAGAATTGTGCGGATGTCAGCGTAAGCACTTTATAAACCATTTTAGGTATTGTTGCCCTTTTCCAGCTTTTTGATAGCAATATCCTGCATAGATATCAGGTTTTTGTTTTTTTTTAATCTAAATTTGCATGTTCACAGACTCAGTAAGTGTTTTTTTACCATACACAGGTTTAGCACAATAAATAAGTGGGCTTTTTACTAAACCCGTCCAAGAAATTAAATCAAGCTTTTTCCATAGGAGGAAGCTAATTGCATGAAAGGGTGGACAGGGTACATTAAGGGAGGCGATCCTGCTTTAAAAATAGATATACAATACCAATCTCACCATACATGACCTTGATTTTTCCATATCCTTGAAGGAGAGAGAGCCTGGTTCATTATGTATGGGACGCCTCTTGCACTTTTTTGGAGTACCGTTTGGAAACATGTGTCGTTAAAAGCATTTTCCAAGCTATGCAATAAAAACATGTCATTGGAGTGACTAATGTCCCTGTGTCTTTTCAATTCCCAGATTCATTTTAATAGATTGTTTGCTTTTTACAAAAGGCAGACTTATGGTTCCTGTCACTCTCCCTCATTTCCATTGAGGATAGGATATTATATATTGGTACAGCAGCCTATACTATTGGATAGTATCATTACATGGGCAGTAATTATAGTAGCAGTGACATTAATGCTATTACATTTACATGGACAGACTATTTACACCTGCAGGCCAATGCCTACAACCCCTTACCATTAAAAATAGTTAATAATTAACCAGTGCACTGTTTTTACAAATTTAAGGAAAATATGGTGGCATTGTACATATATTCTTCCTTTGTTTATTTTGGCCAAGACTAAGACAAAAAACATTCTTTGGACAGGTAGATGTAAATTGTATATATTATCATATTGCTGTCTTTTATCCAGCCAGCATATGGCGCTCCAGTCTCCTTTATACATTAATACTATGCCTACTTTTCAGCTGTGCTGAAAGAAGAACCTTGTTGACAGAACTTCAATGTGTGATCAGATGAGTGGCTTTTCCCAAATCAGAGAGCTCAGTTCAAAGCAAGCTAAAGTTCAGTGCTGTCTCTTTACTAAACCTTGTTTATTTGTAAAACAAGGATTGTAAGTACACTAGTGCAAAGACAAAACAGCTCACACACTGTGCATTAGTAGCAGCAGTAGTCTTGGACTGCAGAGTGCACAAAGCACTTCCTTCATTGTACCTCTATTGAACAGGATTTAGCATTTCTGATATTACATCCTTATTTGTAACGATGATTGTGCCATGAATAGGGACGTAATGTGCAGACATCTCAACTCTCCCGGAAGCTCCGGGAGTCTCCCGCTATTAGATAATGGGGGGGTGCACCTCCCGGAAATGAGAGGGACACCTCCCTGAAAGTGCTTCTTTCAGGTTGGGATCCCTGTAATGTCTGAAATGCATAAGTCCATTATATTTCATGGTCCAACAAGAGTGGTTTTACAGATGGATTGTACAGAAGTGTTGGCTTCTTTCCTTCTCATAAAGATTGTATGTAGATAATGAAAAAAAACATATAGAACAAAAGATTATCCAGTTGCAGTACCTAGAGTGTATCTTGTATACCCAGGCCATACCTGCATCACTTTGGCTGCTATACTCACCAAGGTGGCCAGTGCAGGCTCTCAGGTGGTCATTGCAGGCTTTTAAGTGATCAGTGGGGCTCTCAGATGGCCAGTGCGGGCTTTCAGGTGGTCAGTGGAGCTCTCAGGGGGCCAGTGCGGGCTCTCAGGAGGCCAGTGCAATTTTTTTAACTAAAACATAATTATTAAAATATTTCCTTTTTTTTTTTTTTTAAAGAAAGACTAGTTGCCTGGTTGTTTTACTGACTTTCTGGCCTCAATGATTTCTAAGTCACCACCTCTTCCTTTCCTCTAGTCGAGCTAAAGGGTAACTGGAGAGTTTAAGGCTGGGTTCACACCTAGGCGTATTGAATATGCACGCTTCGTGTCGTGCGTTTGTCGTGCGTTTCGCAATAAAAAACGTGCGACAAACGCGCGTTTCTGAGTGCTACTTGGCTGTATCCCAATGGAAACGCACGACAAAAATGCCCCAAAGAGGCTCCTGTACTTCTTTGGGGCGTAGGGTGTTTTGTAGTGCGTTCATACGGCCTGTAATACGCCCAGGTGTGAACCATACCCATAGGAAATAATGGGATTTCGATGTTTCAGCGTTTTGCAGAGCGTAGGAACGCGCTACAAAACGCCCAGGTGTGAACCGGGCCTAAGTGACTGCTTTCAAATGTATGTTTTATATGTGTCTTTATATACACTCCTTGTGTTACATATTTAACATTTAATACAAGAAGAATTCCCAAAGTGCAATGGGTTACTAAAGCAGGAGCTGTTCCCTTTCAAACATGCTACCATTCACTTAAAACTCAGCCTATGTGGGGGGAAAGGTCACTGCTCTGGCTCCTTCACTTGTCTTTGTACATTTCGGTCCTGAGCTGTTGAGCTCTGTAAACAGTCGACTTTTTACAACAGAAAGTAAGATAAAATAAAATAATATGGTAAAATAAGTCTGGAGCTCCACTTACTGGCAGCCTATAAAAAGGCCACATATTCATGTGGCATTTTTTTATATTTACTTTACTGAAAAGAAAATTTTTTTTACTTTGCAGTCCTAATTATAATGAATAAGGAAACCTATATAAATATCCTTTAAAGAGTATAGATGCAATGAGCACTGGGTTTTCTTTTTAGAAAATTGCACATTCTGCAGTAGGAAACTTTGCCTAGGCCCGCATTGTCATCCATTGTACAGTGTATATGTGGAAAAACTCCTCCCACCCCCTGATGACACCATCAATATAATCTACTAATCAGAGGCAGGGATGAGTGGGGTGAAATATGCTTATCAAATGCCCAATAGGCTTCTATGAGATTAGAAGAGCTGTATGTGCCTAGGCACTGTGACATGTCAAAAAGTGCTCTACTACATCTAATGAGGAATTATACGATAGAAGCATTTTTCTTTACCTGTTTGCCTTGTCACATTAAACTTTGCTAACCAGACCCTGATAGAAAGCCATACTTTAGATTTTAAGTTGGGGACCACTTTAAGGGGTGTATTTATGAAAAATTCACACAGATATTCGTCCTTCAAAATTGTGAATGTCTGTGTGAAAAAACAATGGGGTCTGTTCACGAAGCTGCCGAAGGATCTAGCCGTAGCTTCGGCCAATCCTTCGAAGGGGTGCTGTATGGGCTATTCACTATAGCCTGCTTCTGACAGCTGCTTCTGACAGCTGGGCGGAGCCAGCCGTGATCTTACGGCTGGCTCCGGCCACACTGTTCACTCTGCTGCCCTCGGCAGCTTAGTGAATAGACCCGAATGTAATATCAGGAAAGTACTGCATTATGACCACTAGATCATTTACTTTTTACTAATTTTTACTTTTACTAATTCACTGTTGGAAAGCATAGCTAACTCAGGGACATAAAACCCAGCAGCCAATAGAAAACTAAGCAGCTGCTTCATGTTTGCAGAGTACTGCCCTCTGCTGCCTCAGAGAAACCCCTGCAAACAAAGATGGAGTGCTGCAGGTCTGTGGGCTGCCAGAATACATGTGTCTAACTAGAGGTCTGTATTTTTTATTGCACTAAGGAGTGTATTTATCAACAATTACTAAAGCCATTCCTCCAGCGAAACTCTGTGAACATTTGCTATGTGCAAATAGAGGCTCTTACTATATTTTCTGTTTAGGTAATGTAATATTAGTATAATAACACACTATGGCCACTAGATGGAGCTGAGGAGCATATACAATGAATACTTATTTCCTATGCTCCTCAGCTCCATCTAGTGGCCATAATTCGGTATTTTCCTAAAATGACACTTGACCAGGAAAGAAAATATACTAAGAACATTTGTTTTTGCCTCCCTCTGCACAGAACAAATGTATGTGCAGTTTTGCAGGACAAATGGCTCTGCAAATTCTTTTATTAATACACCCTTTAATGTTTATTATTACAAAAAAAATTTAAAACATTTAAAAATGATATAAAACATTCACGTTTAAACTTGTAAAATGTTATGTACCGTAAATAGAATTCACTAAAACAGTTACACTTTCTTTTTCAAGATCCTAATGAAAAATACTGATCTATATACTTTGAGATTTCTCTGGCTCTTTGCGCTTTTTCTAATAACGCGTTATATAGCATATTTTTGGGAATTACTCCGAATGTTCCAGCACACATACTCCCTTGGCTTTTGCCAATATTGTGGATGATTGTAGAGGGTAAGCCCTTCTGAGTTAGGTCTTTTTGTGTCTCTTTGTAAATATCGCCGTTATGTATTTATAAGCGATTTACTTTATACAGAAAAACTACAAAAAAGAGATTTCTACATCCACCAGCTCTTACAAATCAGAGTTTGGCAGTAATTCCTATAGGAATCTCCCCAGACCTCATATGCATATAATAAACATTTTTAGGTTTACACATTCTTAAGAGCATAAATCAAATAATCTGACGCCTTAAACAATTTTGTATGTGTCATTTTCTGTAGTTCTGCTTCAAATCTGAAACCTGCTGAATCTGTCTTCTGTCAATGCTCATCAGGAGAACAGCCACAATCAGCCTGCATTCAATTATCCATTCACCTTGAGAACTGTCTGGGTTTATCTAGCCATAGGTAAGCAGATCCATCATTTGTGACCCTTGCCTTGTGCATTACTAGGGCCAGACAGTGGCTAGCAGGAGTAAAAAATGTTTGGCATCACCGGGAGTATACATTGGCCCAGGGTTGGTGAGCAGTGGGGTAAAAATTACCTAGTTGGTAATAAAGCCCCATTGTTGGTTTCAGTGGAAGGAATAGTGCCCATCCTTGGTGTCAGTGGAAGAAACTGTGCCCCCATAGCGGGAAAAATAGTGCCACATCATTGAAATTAGTGGGAGGAATAGTTTCCCTCATCATTGTAATTAGTTGGAGGAATAATGCCCCATCATTGGAATAAATGGGAGGAATAGTATCCTATTGTTGGAATTAGTGAGAGAATGAGTGCCCCATCGAGGGTATCAGTGGAAGGAATAGTGTCCCATCATTGGTATCAGTGGAAGGAATAATATCCTATTGTTGGAATTAGTGAGAGAATGAGTGCCCCATCGAGGGTATCAGTGGAAGGAATAGTGCCCCATCGAGGGTATCAGTGGAAGGAATAGTGTCCCATCGTTCGTATCAGTGGAAGGAATAGTGCCCCATCATTGGTATGAGTGGAAGGAATAGTGTCCCATCGTTGGTATCAGTGGAAGGAATAGTGTCCCATCGTTGGTATCAGTGGAAGGAATAGTGTCCCATCGTTGGTGTCAGTGGAAGGAATAGTGTCCCATCGTTGGTGACAGTGGGAGGGATAATGCCTATCTTTGGTGTCAGTGGAAGGAATAGTGTCCCATCGTTGGTGACAGTGGGAGGGATAATGCCTATCTTTGGTGTCAGTGGAAGGAATAGTGTCCCATCGTTGGTGACAGTGGGAGGGATAATGCCTATCTTTTGTGTCAGTGGAAGGAATATTGTCCCATCGTTGGTGACAGTGGGGGGGATAATGCCTATCTTTGGTGTCAGTGGAAGGAATATTACCCCATTGTTGGAATTTATCCACCAGCTCTTACAAATCAGAGTTTGGCAGTAATTCCTATAGGAATCTGTCCAGACCTCATATTTATATAATAAACATTTTTAGGTTTACACATTCTTAAGAGCATAAATCAAATAATCTGCCGCCTTCACCCATTTTGCATGTGTCATTTTCTACAGTTCTGCTTCAAATCTGAAGTCTGCTAAATCTGTCTTCTGCCCTCTTCTGTGAATGCTCATCAGGAGAACAGCCACAATCAGCCTGCATTCAATTATCTATTCACCTTGAGAGCTGTTACCTGGGGTTATCTAGCCATAGGTAAGCAGATCCATCATTTGTGACCCTTAAGGTGCCCATGCACTGCTCGATTCTCGTACGAGAGTCGCGGGAAATCCCGCGATCGTACGAGAATCGAGCAGTGTGAACGAAGACGTGCGACCGTTTCTACTGTACGGTCGCACGTAATGTCACAGGTCGGCTCAGTAGATCGGGAGGTGAGCGAACACATATCGGCGTTCACTCACCTCTCGATCCTGTCACGGCTCTCTGCCGTGACCGGGGAGGGGCTGGATTCCCCCCTCCCCGGTCCGATCCGCCAGCGTTGACTGGTGGAACGGACGAGGGGAGGGGGCGGGTACAGCTGGCCCTGCCTTTAGATAGGCAGAGACAGCTGTCAGTCACGCAACTGGGCGGATCCCGGGACAATTGTCGGGCTCTGCTTCAGCTGCGGCGTCTCAGTATACCGCGAGCAGCTGCTCGCGTTATACTGCGGCGTCTCAGTATACCGCGAGCTGCAGCTCGCGGTATACTGAGCCGAGGGTTACGGGAGGACGCTAGTTTGTGTCCTCCCGTTACCCTAAGGAGAACTATGGGGAAAAGACTTAACCCCATAGTTCTCCTTTAATGTGTTAATGAAGTGAAATCTCAAACAATGATCTATGCCTTCCCGACTATCCTCTGTGGACTATACAGCACATCCTCTCTATGTAATGGCGATGAGGGGAGGAGGGTGTTTGTAGTTCACATTAGGTGAGCAGCCTAGGGTGACAACACTGCTCCTTCAGGAATATTGTATCAATTGTAATTTAATCTAATTCGAAAAAAATAAATAAATAGAGGCAATAGGGTTCATCAACTAAAGGACAAGCAGCTGCTCACTTTGCAAAGGGAATATTAGTAAATAAGGTGAATCCATGTTCACTGTGAATACCAATCATGTGCAAGGTACATTAGGAAAAAAACAGCATTTTGCCAGCACATGACTGACATAGTATTAATTGTTGATTGGTTAGGAAATGAACACAGCTTTGTTCTGAACATTGAACATTCACACATTGAACATTCTCCTTGCTAAGGCTGGCCATACACCTATCAATTCTTTTCATTCAAGCCGCTGACACCTGTCAGAATACCCAATCAGAGCAGAGAGCTCTGTCCGGGATTCACCTAGACAGTCTGGGTTTTTAGTCCTGTATGTGTTGTGTCCGGGTTTTAGGCCAGCTAAAACCCGGAACAAAGATGTCCCAATGTCAGGCAGACAGGGGAAACCACGGGGTCCTGGTGTTCCAACTTGAGTGCATGGAGGAGGCACGGCAGATGGAGGGACGCTGGAACTCCGGGAGCAAGGAGGTGTCTGAAACACAGGGTGCAGATAAGTCTTAAAGGGCACAGGGGTTCTGGTTCAGCTGGCTGTCCCTCTTCTCTCTCTCCTGGCTGTCTCTCCTCTCTCTCCTTGCTGTCTCTCCTCACTCTCTCCTAGCTGTCCCTCCTCGCTCTCTCTACTGGCTGCCTCTCCTCACTCTCCCTTCTGGCTGTCTCTCTCCACACTCCCTCCTGGCTGTCTCCCCTCACTCTCTACCCTGGCTGTCTCTCCTCACTCTCACCTGGCTGTCTCTCCTCTCTGTCTCTCATGTCTCCCACTCCTCACTCTCTCCCCTGGCTGTCTCTCCTAACGCTCTCCTGGCTGTCTCTTTTCTCTCGCTCTCCTGGCTGTCTCTACTCACTCTTGGCTGCCTCTCCTTTCTCTCCCCTGGGTGTCTGTCCTGAATCTATCTCCTGGCTGTCTCTCATCACTCTCTCCTGGCTGTCTCTCACCACTCTCTCTCCTGGCTGTCTCTCTTCTCTCTCCCCTGGCTGTCTCTCCTCTCTCTCCCCTGACTGTCTTTCCTCTCTCTCCCGGCTGTCTCTCCTCTCTCTCTGTCTTGGCTGTCTCTCCTCGTTCTCTCCCCTGGCTGTCTGTTCTCTCTCCCCTGGCTGTCTCTCCTCTCTCTCCCCTGACTGTCTTTCCTCTCTCTCCCGGCTGTCTCTCCTCTCTCTCTGTCTTGGCTGTCTCTCCTCGTTCTCTCCCCTGGCTGTCTGTTCTCTCTCCCCTGGCTGTCTCTCCTCTCTCTCTCATGGCTGTCTCTCCTTGCTCTCTTTCCAGGCTGTATCTCCTCGTGCTCTCTCCTGGCGCTTTCCCCTGGCTGTCCCTCCTTGCTGTCTCTCTTTGCTCTCACCTGTATATTCTCTAAAAAAAATTGCAGTGCATTGTTAGCGTGTTCAGGTTCTGCTTGAAGAAAAGGTGACAACCCTAGTCCTCGGGGGGGGGGAGGGCGGCTGTCTCTTCCTGGGTTCTTGCAGCCAGTCCCCTGATGATACACATTCATCACAGCATGACTTTAGGGGGCCGGCTGCAAGAACAGGTGAGAGACAGACAGCCCCTTGATTATGCACCATCTGGAGGACGCACCAAGGAATAAACATGTGTCGGGTGGAATTTAAATGTCTAATTATAGGAGATGTGAGGGCTGGGAGGGCAATAAGATAAAGTGTGAGGGGAGGTGAATGTCTGCTTTAGGACTTTAATTATGTTTCAAGTATAAATTACCAACAATAATCCTAACAGTATAAATTACATAATAAAAAAGCCAGAACACAGCTGACTACATTGTTTACAATCCGGTAAGACATTCCAGCCGCATACAACATTTTCTGAAGGGAAGCCATAATACTTTAGTCATGTTTGGCTTCTACTGAGCCTGTACGTAGCACATTCCACTATTACCTAACATAAGTCTTCCATAAATCAGTATATTACTATGATCGCTACAGGGAAAGGTTTCAGATCTGCTTAATATTATATACGTAACTTACCCACTACAGATTCATTCAACATTTACACATTTAACTGTATAGTGTAATCATCATTCAAAAGTGTCCTTTACGGATTACTAAAGGCTCTATTTATAAACAAACAAGCCATTCATTCTGCAAATCTGGTAAGATTCATTCTGTGGAGAGGCAAAAACGAGTGTGCTTTGTATATTTCTTTTCAGGTTGAATATAATACAACATAATACTGCATTATGGCCACTAGATGGCACTGAGGAGCATATTAAAAAGTATGTTTCCTATGCTCCTCAGCTCCATCTAGTGGCCATAATGCAGTATTACATTACATTTCATTTGACATGAAAAGAACAACAAACTTTCATTGTTGCCTCTATTTGTACAGAATGAATGCTCAGAGATTCGCAGGGGGGGGGGGGGGCTCTACAAATTTTTAATAAATAGACCCCTAACTGTTAAGCTGACCGTACACTGTTAAACTTTCACTCAAAAGTTAATTTAAAATCGTTCATCAGAGCATTCAATCTTGTCATCAATGAATCATCTAGGGCACATGTGTCAAACTCAAGGTCCAGGGGCCGAAACCGGCCCACCAGGCCATTTTCTAGACTTCTACTTTCAGATCTAGGTATTAGGTTATTACTAAAACTAGTGATAATCGAATGCAGAGGCAATTATGATAAAGATTAGATACATTTATATAGTCTTCAGGGGTGTGGAAATTTAAAAAAAAACTACTTGTCCAAGGGCTAAAGTGGGGGCCAAATCTACTTGTCCTTCACGACAATCTACTTGTCCCAATACAAAAAATAGTTTTAATCAAAACTAGGGATGCACCAATACCGTTTTTTCAGTATCAAGTACGAGTACCGATTTTTTGCTTTCGGATCTCGCCGACACTGAATACTAATACCGGTGCTTCCGCTGACATAGAGCAGGCTTCCCTGGTAATCAGGAAACCGGGCAGCAGGTAATGACATCCCGCCCAGGTTCCTGATTGCCACGGAAGCAGGCTCCATGTTGTTTGGCCTGCTTGATTGCGATTGGCCGGGAAACCTGCTTCCCGGTCAATCAGGAAGCCGGGTGGCGAGTAATGACCTGATTGACCGGGAAACTGGCTCGATGCTGATTGGCCAGGAAGCCGGCTTTCCAGCCAATCAGCAAGGAGCCGGCTTCCCGGGCCAATCAGAAAACCAGGAGGCGGGTCATTACTTGCCGCACGGCTTCCTGATTGCACGGGAAGCTGGCTCCATGTTCCCCTACGGCACTGCCAGTCAGAGGAAATTTTCATCTGGCCGTAAGTTCCAATATCGGGGAAGGTATCGGAGCATTTGGGTGAGTACGAGTACTTGCCCAAATACTCGGTATCGGCACTGATACTAGTATCGGTGCACCCCTAATCAAAACATATTTTACTGTGCTAAATAGCGCTTCTCACTGGTCAGCGCAGTCATCTGACCACGTTGACCAATGAGTGCTTGCAATTTGCGAGCGAAATTCAAAATGCATAGGGGAGGACTGCGCTGGACAGCAGTACGGGGGACAGATAGTACACCCATACTGGCGGAGGGGAGGGATTGTTCGCCGAAAGGTAAGTATAGCCAGGGGGGTGGCGGTTTGGGAGAGACAGGGCCAGATTTCATCGGGTAATTTTTATTTTTCCATATTACCTGGGAAAATGAACTTACCCTTTAATGCACATTATGTGTGTGTAAGAGAATTCTGGCTACCACCATGGAATGGCGGCTGCAATCTCAAAGCACATGCAGAATGTCCTACGCATGTGTTTATTTGCATGCAGATGGCGGGGGCAGCAGGGTTTAATTTTTATTTTTTTTACTTTTTCATTTTTTACTTTTTCATTTTTTAAATCTTTATATATTTTATCTTAACTTTTTAAATTTGTATTTATTTACTTTTTCCCCTTTAATGTTCTTCCTATTACATAGGAGATTAAAATCCCTTATGTGATAGTTTGGAGGTGACAGGTTCTCTTTATGGAACCTGCCCTCCAACACAGAACAGCTGTTCGGTGTAGTTCCTGACAGCCGAGACAGGTGGCACTGTGATTACAGCGCCACGGTCTCAGAGAACACACAGAGAGCCCGTAGAGCAGACGTTTTTTGTCTGCTCTATGGGCTCTATGGCTGAGCCGTTGTGCCTTAGTTTTCGGGGTCCCCCGGAGAGCGGGCGACCCCGAAAACTACGGCAGGGGGTGCGGGCAGAAACAATCGCCGCTGCTCAAATTAATACAAGTGGTCTGATCGGACCACTTGTATTAAACGAGCGGCGGCGGCTCCACAATGTACATTCAGCTCTGCTTGTCCGGAGCCGGGCTGAATGTACTTTAAAATTACTCGTCCGACGCCCGAAACTGCATATCCCGGGCGTCGGGCGATAGGAATTCCACACCCCTGAGTCTTACAGATTAAATTGAGTTTGACACCCCTGATCTAGGGGGTTATTCACAAAGCTGCCGAAGGCAGCCGAGTGAATAACCCAGCCGAAGTGAAGTGAGCCGAACAACATTTGGTTATTCACTACGGCTCTGTACGGCTGATTTCAGCTGTACATTGGCTGCCTTCTGCTGCACTTCGGTCAGCCGGACATGCTCTGCATGTTTGGCTGAGCCTAAGTGCAAAAGGACTTCGACTCAACATCTGGATCGGCTGAGCCGAAGGTCCGGCAGCTCACTCGCTGCCGTTCGCCCCTATTACCATAGGGGCCGAATGGCATTGAGTGAACAGATGAATGCTGCCGAGCAGCATTCGGCTCAGCTATTCTGTTTGGTACCTCTGTAGTACCGAGCTGAATAGCAAATAGTTAACTGAAAAGAAATGTTAACAAAATATTTAAAAAATTTAAATAAATAGTTAAATTAAAAAAATAAAGATTTTTTTTTAAAAAACAAAAGGCCAATGAATAACAACTGGGCGGATCCGGCCGTGATGTCATGGCCGGCTCCACCCAGGTGTCATAGTTTAATGACAGTTGAGCATCCCCAGGTCATTTGGGGACGCTCATCCGTCATTACAAATGGGCGGAGCCAGCCGTGAGATATAGCCCGTACAGCAGCCATTCTGTTCGACTGAACCGAAGGGCAGAGGCTGCCGAAGGATCAGCTGAAGCTACGGCTGGATCCTTCGGCTCCTACGTGAATAACCGCCCAATTTAATTTGAAATCCCTTAAAATTTTGTCTAGACATGAATAAGACCTAAAAAACAGGTTTCTTTTGTGCTGAGCACGTGCATTACAATATGTATGATTTTCCTGCACTAAGATCACATTTATAGTTAGACTTTAAATTGTTCAGATATAAAATAACAACAAATTTCCATCCTGCCACTATGATTGAAACCCACTGACCATAAGAATATCAAAAGAATGTTCCCAAGATGAACATTTTTGAACAATTCTACTGGTGTATGGCCAGTATTAGACAGACTTCATAGCAGCCGGTCATACATTGGCTTACAACTGGTTAGCAGCATCATGCTACGGAAATATGTTTTTACCTGCCTGTTAAAGTTACTCTTCATTATTAATATTAAAATGTATGTAAATCTGTATGTTTGCCATTGCGCCCCACTTTATACAGTTTACATGCCTCCTGTAGACATGATGATAGGCTGCCCAACAGCCAAATGAATAGGAGCGCATGGCGTGAGGCAGTAGTACTGCGTGAGGCAGTAGCTCAGCGTTGTCAGCCTGAAAAAGAAAATGATGGTACTGGAAGGATCTCCAGGAAAAAAAAACAACAACTTTTCAACAGATTCACAAAATTTGATTAAAGCTCATCTGCGTGGGGAAAAAACTACCCTTGCAGAGGGGCTACCCCCACACTGTAAGGGTTAAAGTGACATTAAAGTCACCCCCCCCCCAAATGCTGCTTTCAGGACATACCTTAAATCAGGGGTGCCCACAATTTTTCGTTCGGAGATCTACTTTTCAAATGACAAGCTCAATGAGGGAGCATGGCGGTGCATTGAAGTAAATGGCAGCCACGCCCCTCACCCTCAGTGCGATCGCCCACACCCGGAATGCAGGCACATTAGTGCCTGCGTTACGGTCCAGTGCAATCTGCAAAAATTTGCAGATTGCACTGGACCGGAATGCAGGCAGGCGATCACACTGCCTGCAGGACCATTGACTTCAATACAACCCCACGCCCCCTCCTGCTCTGAATGCAGGGAGTCGGACGGCTTGCATTCCAGTGCGTTCTAGAGGCGCCGGTGTCCTGTCCTCCCGCGGTGCTCGTGTGGCTGAAGTTGCACACAGGGAGAGGTGTCCTGCCCCTATCCGTCTGCGGCGTCTAACACATTCAGTCGGCAGCCACACGAGCACTGCGGGAGCATAGCCAACTATCATCCAGTTTCTGAATGGGGACACATCCCCAGTTTCATAACTGGGGATGTGTGCCCAGTTACAAACACTGGAGTGATCAGCTGAGCGCTCCAGTGTTTGTCCTGTGCAGGGGATTAGTAGATGTCCCTGATATGTACCGATCCTCTGCCGCTTGGCCAGGCACACTGGGGCTCAGCTTCTCCTCTCTGGATCTCCGCTGCTCTCCTGGGCAGAGGCAGCGGGGGATCCGAGGAAAAGTGAGGGAAGTACTTCATCCGCGGGGCGAGGGGAGGGCTGTTGGGGGACTGAGCCGCTGTCACAGCAGCATGTGCGGTAAGGAGAGAGAGAGCCACCGACTGTCAGATCCAGGCTGAGCGGCTCTCTCTCTCCTCACCGCTCGGCGTGCTGCTGTGATAGCGGCTCCGTCCTCCCCCCACCCCCTGCCGGCTTAGTTCACTTCTCCTCGGATCCCCGCTGCATACAGATGGGGGAGAGCAGCGGGGATCCGATCATCTTCTTCTTTCCAGTAGTTTTCAGCAGGCCCTCCAGCGCTGGTGCCGGTCTCTGATCCAGCGCTGACTGCTGTCTCTTCCTGTCCCAAGTAGTCTGTGGGCGTACATGCTGCTGTGCTGCCTACATTGACTTACCCTGTGCCTCTCCTCTTCTCCTAGCCAAAGATCTCTACTGCACATGCGCCCGCCCCATGATCCTTCACGGCCGCTTGAGAATCTTCAGATCTTGGGACAGGAGCGAGCGGTGGAGACACAGGTATGTAATAATCTGTTTGGTAACTGAATCTTTTTTTAATGTTTTGCATATATCTACTGCTTGCTAGCAGTATATACAGTATATGCAAAAAAAACAAAAAAACATCTATGATATTATGTAAAGGACTCTTAGTTACCTGATCCCTGCTCCCCTGGCATTGTGTACTCACCCCCCCTCCCCTATGCTCCAGTGTATGGACTGTCCCTCGGCATCCTCACATTGAATGCAGGACTATGGACCCTGTATTAGATATAACATCGGCAGGGGGAAAGGCTGCTGGCACCGGTCTTGGAGGGATCAGGTATATAAAAGTCCTTCACACAATAACCCAGGAAGAAAACAAGCAGTTAAAGTAAAGTATTCAATAATGAATCCAGATCAAACATGCATTGCTCAGCAATGTAGAGTATTTCTTTTTTGCCCAATTACTTGCACTCATCATGTTTTCCAGTACAAGATCACAAGGGACAGAGCAGTCTCCAGCAGCTGTATATCTACTAGACTGGAGAAGGGAAAAGGGAAGAAGGAGAAGCAAGGAAGAGGGTGAGAGGGGAGTGACTTGCCTTGCTGTGTCTGTGTGTTTTGTAGAGACACACACAGCTTACAAGCACACACAAGAGTGGCTCTGTAGGACCCTGCAAGGGAAAGGATATCAGGGCCAGCACTCAGGAGACCAGCTGATTCTGCAGGAAACTAAAACTGTTAAACTTAAAGTGGTAATAAAGACTCAATTTTTTTTTAATGAATGAATACAGATGAAACAAATATACATGGCCCAGCAAAGTATTTCTTTCCATTTTTGCCTAAGCACTTACAGTTATCATGCTTCTGAACACCTCTCTCAGCTCAGCTTCCCTGAACTTCCTGTCCAGTACAAGATCACAAGGGGCAGAGCAGTTTACAGAAGCCATCCAGTACAAGGTTGGGCAACTTCGGCCCTCCAGCTGTAGTGGAACTACACATCTCATGAGGCATTGCAAGACTGATAGTTACAGACATGACTGCCAGAGGCATGCTGACATTCGTAATTAAAGCACGGCTGGAGGGCCGGAGCAGCCCACCCCTGATCTACTACCTGGGAGAAGAAAGAAGGAGCAGGGAGTGGTGGGAGGAGAGTGGCTTGCCTTGCTGTGTCTGTATGTGTGTGAAGACACACACAGCTTACTACCAAACACAAGGCTCCATAGAACCCTGCAAGGGAAAGGGGCCACCCTAAAACAAGATATTGGGACCAGTGCTCACGGGACCAGCTGATTCGGTAGGAAACAAAAACTTTTAAACATCAAGGAGCAGCATCCATTGTAAGTGGTTTAATCAGCATTTGAAATAAACCTATTGACATTCATATACTTTTAACCCCTGAAGTCCCTGGGTAGCCCCACTACAAGGGAAGGAAGGAAGGAGGGAAGGAATGAAAGGAAGGAAGGAACGAAAGGAAGTTCTATACATCATTCCAAATATACTGGAGAATATATTTTGGGTTTACATTTACTGGAAAATCAATTTAATGCACATTGCTGGCTCAGCATATAACTTCTATATATATAACATCTATTTCATGAAGTACAAAGAAATGGCATCATCATTATTTTATAAAACATCAGCACAAGTCATTGCCACTATTGAATCTCGGTCAGTAAATGAGATGAAAGTTTGTCTGGTTGGACTGAAAACTTTCTTTCAGAGGACACCAGTGTAATTTTTCATACTATACCCGGCAATAGGAAAATGAAATGTGGGATGGGATTGGCTCCTATAGGCAACACCTCTGATTCTGATCGGGACACAAAATGCTTATACAGAATTTGTGTGCATGGCGCATATGATGGATATTTCCCAGGTTGCATCATTTCCTCACAAATAACAGAAACTGTATGGCGTCTCCCTTCACAGAATACTGTTGTGTGTGAGAGAGTTTCTACCAGTGGGTGATACGTATTTCATCATTTGTACATACAGCTGGGCATATGCTTGCATTATGTTTGCCGTTGGCATCAGTGCCTGGGGTACCGTCATAATAAATCTATTCAGTAAACATTCAGTGCATCAGGTGTCAGAATGAATAAATAAAGCACTCAAAGTAAACAAAGTAAGTTTATGTGTGACCCTCACTGCCCATAGCAGAGAGCCATGTCATGTATGATCTCCTGCCAAATATATTCATCTATCACATATAAATGTAGCCTAGGGTACTTCTACAGGGGAGTATGGTGGCTAGTGGCGAGTCACATGGCTTTACAGGACAGAGTTGCCCGATGGCTACCTAGACCTTTTGGGACACAGAGATGAAGGGCTGGCTGAGGTTGATCCTCAGAATATGGAGTTTAGGGTGATCCTCAGTATCCAGAGCGGCAGAGTTGAGGCTGATCCTCATGACCTAGAGCTGCAGAGTTGAGACTAGTCCCCAGGACCCAGAGCTGCAGAGCTGAAGCTGGTCCTCAGGACCCAGAGTTGAGGCTGATCCTCAGGACACAGAGGAGTCAAGGAGTCAGGACCCAGAGTTGCAGAGCTAAGGATGATCCTAAGAACATATAGTTTAGGCTGATCTTTAAGACACAAACCTCCAGAGAGATAAGTCTGATCCCTCAAGACCTGGAGATGCAAAGCTGAAACTGATCCTCAGGACACAGAACTGAGGTTGATCCTCAGGACACAGAGCTGCAGAGCTGAGGCTGATCCTCAGGGCACAGAGGAGCCAAGGCTGATCTACATAACCCAGAGCTGCGGAGCTGAGGCTGATCCTCGGGACACAGAGCTGAGGCTGGTCCTCAGGACCCAGAGCAGCAGAGCTGAGGCGGATCCTCAGGACACAGAGGAGTCAAGGCTGATCCTCAGGACCCAGAGTTGCAGAGCTAAGGATGATCCTCAGGAACCAGAGCTGCACAGTTGAGGCTGATCCTCAGGTCACAGAGGAGTCAAAGCTGATCCTCAGGACCCAGAGTTGCAGAGCTAAGGATGATCCTCAGGACATATAGTTTAGGCTGATCTGTAAGACACAAAGCTGCAGAGATATGAGTCTGATCCTCAAGACCTGGAGCTGCAAAGCTGAAACTGATCCTCAGGACACAGAGCTAAAACTGATCCTCAGGACACAGAGCTGAGGCTGATCCTCAGAACCCAGAGCTGCGGTGCTGATCCTCAGGACGCAGAGCTGAGGTTGATCCTCAGGACCCAGAGCTGAGGCTTATCCTCAGGAACCAGAGCTGCAGAGCTGAGGCTGATGCTCATGACACAGAGCTGCAGAGCTGAGGCTGATTCATAGGAGACAAAGCTCCAGTGTTGAGTCCAATACTAATGACATAGAACTCCAAACCTGAGGTTGATCCTCAGAACACAGATCCTTGTGACACAAAGTTGAGACTGATCTTCAGAACACAGAGCTTTAGCTGATCATACACTATACAATCAAATTGTACAGCCTCCTTTACATTTAAGAAAACTATGTAATATAAGAACCTACTGAAACTATCCATTTAATTTGTATCGGATCAAACAGGCGCTTCCACTACATATTTGATGGTAGATCTAAAGGAGATTGCATAGTGTATGGTCAGCTTTAGACTGATTCTTAGGACACAGAGAAGAAATGGGGCTAATCTTTAGGACACAGAGCCTGACCGATCCTTAGGCACAGAGCTGAGACCGATCCTCAGGACATAGAGCAGTATAGATGAGGCTGATCCTCAGGACACAGGGCAGTATAGATGAGGCTGATCCTCAGGACACAGGGCAGTATAGATGAGGCTGGTACTCAGGACACAGGGCAGTATAGATGAGGCTGATCCTCAGGACACAGGGCAGTATAGATGAGGCTGATCCTCAGGACACAGGGCAGTATAGATGAGGCTGATCCTCAGGACATAGAGCAGTATAGATGAGGCTGATCCTCAGGACACAGGGCAGTATAGATGAGGCTGATCCTCAGGACACAGGGCAGTATAGATGAGGCTGGTACTCAGGACACAGGGCAGTATAGATGAGGCTGATCCTCAGGACATAGAGCAGTATAGATGAGGCTGATCCTCAGGACACAGGGCAGTATAGATGAGGCTGGTACTCAGGACACAGGGCAGTATAGATGAGGCTGATCCTCAGGACACAGGGCAGTATAGATGAGGCTGATCCTCAGGACACAGGGCAGTATAGATGAGGCTGATCCTCAGGACATAGAGCAGTATAGATGAGGCTGATCCTCAGGACACAGGGCAGTATAGATGAGGCTGGTACTCAGGACACAGGGCAGTATAGATGAGGCTGATCCTCAGGACACAGGGCAGTATAGATGAGGCTGATCCTCAGGACATAGAGCAGTATAGATGAGGCTGATCCTCAGGACACAGGGCAGTATAGATGAGGCTGGTACTCAGGACACAGGGCAGTATAGATGAGGCTGATCCTCAGGACATAGAGCAGTATAGATGAGGCTGATCCTCAGGATACAGGGCAGTATAGATGAGGCTGATCCTCGGGATACAGAGCCGCAGTTTACCCTGAAGATCCCTTTTCAGAAATGTAGCAATGCAACAGTTTCCTGCACTTGTCAGAGCGATCTGCATCTAGCAGGAGCAAAATGTTCCAAAAGTGTCTTGTCACAGAACTGAACATTTCTCATTTGCATATTGTCCCGATTAAAAATGACTTACCAGCGATCAATGTCTTCCAACCTGTGTGCCAATGGTCGATAGGAGCAATCTTTCACTCACCTTATCGCAAGCCTGATGCCATTATCCAGATGTGACCTCCTCTGTTACAGCATTCCATTCTTTAAAGGGTGTATCCACAATTCCAGCGTGCATGGCACATAGCCCTCCAGTGACAGGACTGTACCCGATGCTCCCTCTACACACGCATGATATGAATGAATGCAACTTTCCTCATCCCTACACAGAGCGGAGCCCGGGGATTACCGTAATGTAGTGAGTACGAGCGCACTCTAAGCGCCCTCTACACGCAGCGCAGTGCTCATACGGTGATTGATGCTGTCCGCTCATCACAGTCCTCTTTAAGAAAGAGAACTGCAGTCTGCAGCATATCAGCTCTTGTGGAAGTACACAAAGCAGCACAACTCATCAGCCAAAGAAATTACAAATGCATATGCATGAATAGATTATATTTTTAATTGAGTCTGAGAAAAGGCAGACATCAATACCAGCCTTAGGCACCTTCAGTCTGCTATGGCACTACAAGTATCACCTGTGAGTGCATGGGGAGGATGTGTATAAAAGAATACAGAGCATATTTATAAAGGTGTGATCTGTCCCAAAATTCATCAATTTGTTCATGTGTTTGCCATGATTATAAAGCACATTCGCCACCTGCTCCTTTGCCAGATAAAGTCACATTTGCCGCCATTCGCTACACATTTGAATTTTCCACTCTTCCCAATATGAAACGCTCCAAGGACATGCTGGAAGGTGAACTGGCTTGTGTCTAAATTAGCCCTGTATGTATGCATGTGAGATAGGGACATTAGATTGTAAGCTCCTTTAGGGCAGGGACTGATGTGAATGAGCAACTTTGTAAAGCGATGAATACATTGTCAGTGCTATATACATACCAATAATAAATAAAGAAAGAAATTCAGGTTTTAGTTACATCGACAGGGAATGTTAAAGCCTTCATGCTTGATCTCCTCTTTACATTTAGGCTCCGTTAAACTCTGTCGCGCTGCGGTAACGCCTGTCCTTGGTGCATTGGTGTGATGTGGTGCTATTTATTTTAAATGGCACCCTGACGCATCTTCTCAATGCACTTGCAGTGTCATAAAACTTAGATTTATTTATTAATCACATCTTAAAATATTTATAATATGTTCCATACATATTTTTGTGATTAATATATAAAACGACGTTTTATGATACTTACATGGTGGTCGTGTTGGTGCCTAAAAAGTCCGCCCTTGCATTTTTACTAATCTTCTGCTTTAGTTTGGAATGAGGCTCCCTTCGGAGAACTATGAGGTGACTGATTTCCACTCATCCTCATCCTCATAGTCAGAGCCGACCTGTGACAAAGAAGCTGTTACAGGTCGGCTCTATAGATCGGGAAGTGAGCAGAAACATGCTGCCATTCCGCTCACTTCCCGATCGTCTCCCTGCAGAGAGCGGTAACTGACAGACTGATTCTCCCCTCCCCTCTCCAATCCTCCATTGCTGAGTGGAGAAACGAACGGGGGTGGGGGCGGGCACAGCTGGCCCTGCCTCTAGATAGGCAGGGCCAGCTGTCACTCACGCAGCCATGTGGATCTTGACAGTATTGTCGGGATCTGTCCTGGCTGCATCGCTCTTAATATATTTCGGGCAATAGCCTGCTATATACTGAGCTTAGGGTCACGGGAGAAGGTTAGTATATGTCCTCCCGTGACCCTAAAGAGAACTATGGGGAAAAACACTTACCTCATAGTTCTCCTTTAATCTCCCCTTATCCTTTTCTAATGCACTAACGTGTATTGCCTTGCATGGCTGCAAATAAAGGATTATTAAAGCCTCACGTGTTTTTGCATATAGGTACTGTTAGCAAGCAGTAGAGATATGCAAAAATATAATTAAAAAAAAGAACCAAATAGGTTTAAACGTAACTGTGTCTCTGCCGCACGCTCCCGTCCGAAGATATGACAATTGTTGGGCGGCCGCAAAGGATCATGAGGCGGGCACACACGCGCAGACTTAATGAGATAGGAAGAGACAGGAGTCAGCACTGGATCAGAGACCGGCACCACCACTGGATGGACTCCTGAAAACTCCTGGAAAGATGTTCCAAAAGATGTTCGGATCAAGAGGCATAATTTAAGGCAAGTCCTTAAAACAGCATTGGGGGGGATTTTTGACTTTAATGTCACTTTAAGAGCCCAATGTCTTTTGTTATTTCCACAAATGACAGCAGGAAGGCAAGAAGCAGCCAACACATTTCGGGAGCCAAAAAAATCTCCTTTCGTCATGGCTTAAAATGTCTCTTGGACGCAAAACAAAAACCTCTTATATAATTCTATATAAATCTATATTTGTAAACCTGTAACTGCAGACAAGTGGCAAATAGCAAATTAATGGGCTGCCTTAAAACAACCTGAATACTAAGTCAGCACAACAGTATGAATAGGGTCTTATATCTTAATAAAGGGGGAACCTTGATTTTATTTATTGGTATAGCATTGCTTCCTACCACAATTGCTCACCATTGCATACAAGCACTAACTTGATCACTCTGTCTATCAAAGAGCCTAGTTGAGGTCTAGCACATTTTTATCTCTATACTTTCCTGTACCCCTGGATGGTATGTTTTGTGACTGATTTTTGAAAAGCCTCAGATACCTTTTATTCTCAGTAAAAATGCTACTTCCAGCCCTCACCCTGCACTGCTCTTAATTGGTAGAGCTGAGTAACAGCCACACCCCTCAGAGCAAGTGTCCTCACACAAACTAATATTTCAGAGGCAGAGAGGGGATGTTTTTGACAAGGCATGTTACATTAGAGAGTAGCACTAGGTCTAGCACTAGGTCTAGCACTAGGTCTAGCACTAGGTCTAGCTCTGGTTACTTTTGGAATATGCAGTTATATTTAGACTCTGCAGAACTGCAGTAACAGGAAATCAGAGGCAAGGCTAGGAAAATGGAGGTTGTTTCAAAGTCTATCTTACTGCCTCTCTAATTCTGTGACTGTAACTAGGCTTTCAACCTAAAACCCTCATTTGCATGCACTCAGTGTTGGCGAAGTTTATGACATTAGTAGATGCAAACCCTGAATGAGTGACATTAACAGGGTTATTCACTAAAGGGTGAAGAGTTTGGAGAAGGCAGGAGAAGTGAACAATCTAGGACAACATAGCTGATTCAGAAAAATCCTCCAATTCAGCTCATTTTCCACTTCAGCTATGTTGTCCTAGATTGTTCACTTCTCCCACCTTCTCCAAACTCTTCACCCTTTTGTGAATAACCCTGTTAGTTTGCTAAAGCACTGTGCATCATAAACAACTTCCATTTGTTAAAAATAATATCATGTCTTCAGCTATACATCCTGTGTTTTCATTTTAGTGTTGCTGATCCTCAGCAGCCTCTTTGCAGCTATTATTTATCTACTTGTACTCACTCCTGGGATGACTGCATGGAATTTCTCAGGCTGGGTTTCCTGATGGTGACAACAGTAGATCATTTGTAGTCTCCTTCAGATCAGTGGTTCTCAACCTGTGTAACCTCGGGACCCACATTTGTCCTTAAGTCATTAAATCGCGACCCAAGTCCCACTGCACTGGAACGCACAGCATTACGGTACCGCGCATTCCGGTGAGAGCTATTGAACTGTGGGCGGAAGGTGCATTTGGGGTGCCATTTAAATGAATGGACCTCCCACACCAGAACTCGTAGTAGGTGCGATCGTTGGTACAGTGCTTTAATCACACAGGACGGTTCACTGCACATTGTACTAGTGTGAACGAGCCCTCAAAAACACTGACAGCCACACACAACCACAGACACAATCTCACACACTCAGACATTCTCACACGGACATACACACTCCAGATTTAAAAATTTTTTCTTGTTTTTTAAGATCCACCCAGTCTCCCTACCCCCTACCTTACGAGAACTGGAGTGGATCCTTAGCCTGGGGTCCAGTGTGGGCTGTTGTGCTGTGACGGAGCTCCATCCATTTGTGCATTGCTTGTACAACTCCCTCACATGCCCTGTAGAAGTGCCAGGAGCCAGAATGTTACGTCACTCCAGTCCAGGGACCTCTACAGGGCTTGCGAGGAGCTGTAAGAAATACATGTATGGATGGAGCTCCCTCGCGGCCATAGCCCCATGCCACCTCAAGCTGACACTCTGTGCTGGGCAGCATATTTTAAATAGCTGCTTGGCACAAGAACTGACAGTGCTGCACTAGAGGGAGGCTGAGGTGCCTCTCACCTAGAAAAGTGGAAGACACCTGACGACCCACTGAACACAGGGTTGTGACCCACTTTTGGGTCACAACCCACCAGTTGAGAACCAAAGCTTTAAATGATGGGGAGACAACACAGGAGCACAATTGAGAAACAGAATGTTGTCACCCTATAACAGGAAGTGTCCAAACAAACACCCGTATGGCAGGATCATCAAGCATTATTTAAACAAAATGTTGCAGATATAATAATATTGAAAATTACTTTTGACATTAACATATTAATATTTATATGAACTTATTGTGATTGGGTTACATATACTTTAACTAAATAGGCCGGGTGACTGGCTGGCACTGTCTTCATCTGGAGATGAATCTAGGCAGGCGAATGTGCTTTGATGCAACTTTTAAAAATAACATTTGACCCCTAGAACTAATTGGTAATAAACAATTCCATGCAATTCCTTAGTAAACATGGCCACTGTCAGAAGACTAAGAAAGAAAAGAGAAATAAGTTATGCAAAGACTACAAAGCCGGCAATGATCTAGAAGTATGTGTTTGTAGATTGTCATTACTAAACATTTCTAAAGGTGTGCTGGTTGTTATTTTAAAGATATGGGTAAAGGTCCGCTTGGCTCCTTTCGCTGCCTCTTCCTCTCTCTCTGATTTCAAATCAAATACACGTACTTACATTGCTTGCAATTCAAAAAAGAAAACGATTTATCATAACATCAATTTGTTTTTTTTTATATAGAATTGAGTTTCTTACATAAATGGAAATAGCCAGAGAATGCCAAAGTTCAGTCATAGGTAAAGCATATTTCTACAGGTAGAAATGAAAACTGTGAGTAACAATTGTACCCTCAGTGGAGGGAGTCTCAGGCTGTAGGTTAAAGTGACCAAGTGTCATGATTGCATTTTGATAAACCCAAGGAATGATTACACACACTTAATGAGTGGACTGTAGCCTTTAGATCTGTTATAATATAGGTCTTCTGTTTAGCTGGTAATGTTGGTTTCAAATAAGTCTGATTTGTTGCTGTCACTCATTTGGAATGGATTTTGCTGGTCGTATTCATCCTCAAGGTATTCATTGACTAGGAACTATTTATATTGGTGTGGCATTAGGCCCTTATTATGGCAAAGGGAGGTAGGTGGAGATGAGAATTTCAATGCAGCAATATTACTTCTGAAGTCTCCAAGTGCCATCAAGCCCGGGGGTGATTCCATTCAAATATTGGCTTTGGGTACAGTTAACATTCCATTATTGCAGATTGCTCTATTTTAAGTGTATGTGTTTACATTTCTATATGCTTTGAAGTTGAAACCACTTTCTCGTTTCCTATTTGCGAAATACATAGTAATCTATTCACATGAATCAGTATAATTTTTCATTATGATTTGGCATTGTACCAGTTCATTTTCATTGATGCAATTTTCCACAGCCGCATACATTGCCATTTATTACCCTTCAAACTGTATAGATTAAACATTTCACAGACGCTGTGTTCATCTTTCTATGATGATGAATGTAAAGATGGCCTCAGCAATTAACTATGAAATATAAAAGTAATTTAAAAAATATGAAGAAAATGCATGTAATGTGCGTTGTGTAGAAAGAAAGGTTAATTACAAGGATACCATAGTATTTGTCTTTCCAGTGTTCTGAATTGTCTGCAAAGCTTTAAGATGTATGACTTTGTGGAAGCCAAAATGCTGTACCTGGTGCAGTATATCATGGTGCATTCCACGTAAATCAATCTGTGTTGCTGTTGATTACCTGGTCCCCAGGAACTTCTCAGGGCTTTTCTCTAACAGATTGCAAGAAATGGTATAATGCTGGTGGTAGCCCACTGAGTGCCCTTCAGGTGTAACTGTAGGAAAATGATATTTTGGACAGCTGGTTCAATGCACACAATAAATAATGAGTTTACCTTACTTAACCTTGCACTAGTGATGGATGCTGACTGCAGCACTGAATTTATCTGCTACTGAAATTTTTTTCTACACCTCTGCTATGACCAAAATTGAAGCTGAAGCAATTCAAGTTTATTGGAATGTAATGATTGACTTATTTATGTGGATCTCTGTCAGGATCTGGATCTGAACCCAGGGCCTCTGCTGTATCTGGTGGGGGCTCTTCCTGCTGGGCCACCTTGAAACCTTGGATAGCTCCTTGCCTGCTCTCATGTATAATCCTCAAGTAAACTTAGCTTCTGCTGAATTCTGAACTCCTTACTCCTCCCTTGAGCTTCCTATTTAATCCATGCCTCTGCACTTCCTGTTTGCCAAATTATTGTGCTCCTGCCAATATCTTGCTTCCTGCTCCTTCTGTGATACAATCCTCTCATACTGCTACCCGTGTACCGACCTTTGGCTGCTGATCCACCGACTACTCTCATCGTCTTCTGCTTCATACTTCTACTTCATACTTGATACCTTTGGCTACTGACCTCGGCTTGTTCTCTGACTACGTCTCTGCCTACTACGGTCTGCTTGCGTACCGAACTCGGCCTGTTATACCACAAATTTGCCTGCTGTTTCAGTTACTGGACTCTGAGCCTGATCCCGGATCGTGACAATCTCCACAGCTTATGTGGGAATCTACAAGTAGCTGATGAACTTCATGCCAATATATACAACAGTAACTATATCCAACAATAAATTCAATACCAAGTCCGCATACACCGTTCCCTACCTTACAAGCCATGATGAAGGAGGAAAGGTGTAGTCACTGAAACGCATTGGCTTTATATGCTTTTCCATTGAAATAAACTTGTATCTGGACTTTAATATCATGGTTCTTGATTCCATTATTTCGATCACAGCCCAAGGTGACCATGGAACCTACCAGCCGGATGTCCAGACATTGCATATTGACAGAATTTCCACACTACTGGATGAAAATATTAAACGTTTTAGGGATCCAGTGCCATCCTTCAACTTCCCCAAGCATCTGCAGTGTATGGAGCAGCTCATAATTACTTTGATACGTAGAAAAGTCTGTGATCAGTCAAAAGTAAGTAGCAATGTATCTTGGTTTCCCAGTTGCAGTATTGAAAAGCCATTGTGTAGAACAGCTCAGAGCCAGGGTCACATAAGCAGCTTAGCACGTACCTCTTTTGTAAAGTAGAGGTTTGAATAACACCAGCTCAGCATAGGTTCTAATGGGAGCCACTTTGCTCCATCCCGATGAACATGGGGGGGGGGGGGGGGTAATCCACTCAAAAAATAATAATGCATCCAGTAGTTTTTGGTGAAGATGTCTTAGTGTCATGCTTGTATGACTGGGAGGACAACTACTTTTTAAACATATGCTGAGCAGAGTGTTGGGAATGGATGTTACTATTTTTAATTAAACCACAGCAAACAAAATTAGTTTTTAAACCCTAGCAGTCTATCTTCATCATTCCTCTTTACATAATCAATGGCACAATAACAAATCTGGTTCCAATAGTCAACAAATGCTAGAAACCCACGTAAAGAAAACCCTTAATCTATTACCAAGCTTGCTGGTCCTATTGAACGCCCTTCCTGGAAAGCGGTGGGCCAGTGACCAACAAATACAGGAACTTCCTGTATTTAGTGGTCACATACCCACCTCTCTCCCTAGTGTCGTAGGTAGTAACTGCCACTTCACATGGAGCCCTATAACCCACATTGCTGTACCCAAGTAGACTAGTAATCTTGCTCAGTAGACATGATCAATGACTACTATCAATAAGCAAAGGAAAACTAATGAGACTAATGACCACCACTACTAGGTACAGAGCGAGTTGCAATCATTACAAAAACAAATTATGTTTGGCCTTGCCTCTGTCACCAAGAGCATATGGCTGACTCGTATGTTCACAAATGCACATTACAGACCGCTTAAATAGAAAAAGAACTCCAACTTTTTCTATAGCTTGTCCTTTCAGCCTTGTCCCAAACAAAGTGACATTGACCGCGATCTCTTCACCAGGACGTTTTCTGAATACAACCAACACTGGAAGACTGAAGGGGCACAGCCAAGGCTAAGAACATAGCCAGATAGTCATTTCTCAAGTAAGGTTATAGCCACTACGGTAGCATTACTGGCAAGGTATGAAAACCACCCAATCACTACTAGATCCCAAGATCTGGTATAGTCCACAACAATTTGTTACCACTAATATGTATGCCAAGCCCACTTCGGTGCAGTGTGCTCTGCAAGTCACAAGGATATTTAAATAAAAGTCAATTGTGAGAAATACTCTGTTGTGGCTCTAAGTACATTTACATTTTTAAAAAAAGAATGTTTATTTACACTATTTTTCAGTTGTATTTTTTTGAGTACACAGCCATTCTCCTCACAATAATGGGGGGGGGGACGTGCCTGTCACAGAGGGGGCGTATCCATATACAGAGCAGGGGTGTGTCTGTTTACAGAGCAGGGGTGTGTCTGTTTACAGAGTGGGGGGTGTCTGTTTACAGAGTGGCGGTGTGTGTCTGTTTACAGAGCAGGGGAGTGTGTGTTTACAGAGTGCGTGTGTGTGTGTTTACAGAGCAGGGGTGTGTCAGTTTACAGAGTGGGTGTGTGTGCCTGTTTACAGAGTGGGGGTTGTGTGTCTGTGTAAACAGAGCAGGGGTGTGTATGTTTACAGAGTGGGGGTGTGTCTGTTTACAGAGTGGGGGTGTGTGTCTGTTTACAGAGTGGGTGTATGTGTCTGTTTACAGAGCAGGGGTGTGTCTGTTTACAGAGTGGGGGTTGGTGTCTGTTTACAGAGCAGGGGTGTGCCTGTTTACAGAGTGGGGGTTTGTGTCTGTTTACAGAGCAGGGGTGTGTATGTTTACAGAGTGGGGTGTGTGTCCGTGTTTAAGAGTGGGGGTGTGTGTCTGTTTACACAGTGGGGGATGTCTCTTTATGGTGCTGGGAGAATGTCTGTTTACCATATGAATTTATTTACACACAGCTGAAAGTACATTCTCCATTTGTGACTTACATCAGCCGATTTGGCTGCAAAAGGGGAAATACGCTTTAATTATACAAACGTTTATATTAGGTGTTCTGTGCTGTCTTGCTGAATTTAGTCCTGGGGACTTTTGTAGCGTTCTTTGAGCACAAGGTAACATTGTGAATTGCTGCAGCAACTTTAATTGGATAAAATAAATCAGATTATAAAACAATAAAATACACTTTTACAAATACTGATCATATTCGCACACTTCATTATACTGTCCCACCTAAGCCTTATGGAAGTTGCACTGAGAATTTGGTATCCATGTTTCTGTCCAAACTTCCTGCAGGGGTCACTCCTCCTTCTCAATAATGGTACTAGACTAAATGTAAATACACAGAAGGCCTGACATACTAATGTTTGTTAAGGTATGCATTAAATGAGAATAAGGCCTTATTCACACAGATGTGCACAGCCCTACAGGGTACAGAAACAGTGCAGCTGCCTGTACAACTTAATGACAAGACGCAGCTCTATGTGGCAAATTTGCACATGCGTACAGGTAAGGATGCATGCCATTGGACGCAGACAGTCTACGTATAGCCATGCGCAGCCTGTCCTGTCACTGAATTGAACAGGTGGCTGCACTTGGCTTCACACACCAGCTGTCCCTCCCACACATGTGAATGAGGCCTTCAATGAAATCTGATGAGATTGTTTTTTTATTTTGTCTATTTTTATTACATGGCCACACATTTTTTGTGCAAGTGAATTCTAGTAATAAAACCATACAGAAAGATTTTCAAATATAAATAACACTTAGTGATTTCCAGGGCTGTAGTCAGACTGGTTGCATTATAGTGGAATTTATCTGGTTAATTCCTGGTGTGTGGCATTGACTGTACTCCCTGGGTGGAGTGTGACTCTGCTGTATTGTGGGACAGCCAATAAGGGACACTGTAAGTGTATGTATAGTACAGCAGCCAATCGTTGGGTTTCTCTCATCCAGTGGTGCATGCTGGGATAGGGTACATATACTGGAGGGAATTGCCATGTGCTCAGACTAGTCGGGACCAGCCATGGAATAGCACAGGACTGGGTGGACAGCACCCAGTCCTGTGCTAATCCATGTCTGGCTAGGCCTGGGGGTGGGCAGAGGCTGGAGTGTGGGAAGTGTTTCCCTGGGCCTCAAGTATGGAGGAGACCTGTGCTGTTATCAGAGGAGGAGAACCAGGAAGTTGATGTCTGCTGGAATTGCCTGAAACATAGAAGACCTCTGGAGCATGGCTGGTGTCTCTCCTGCTGGGGATCTGTACTCATCTCCTGCTCATCTGTTACTCCAATTACCGTTCACTGTACCACAAGTGGATCTACACTAAGATGCTAAAAAGGTCTGGTGAGTCTGGAGTCTATGTCTGTTACACGCTGGATGTCTAGGATTCCTATATCCTCTCTCCCCAGTGTGAAGAATTTTAATAAAAAGGTATTCAGCATTGCAATACTGGAGTGGACATCAGCTTTGTGGGCACTAGAAGAGGGTGGTTAAATGCTAATGGGGCAGCTGAAGACCAAAACTCCTAGACAACTAGTGATGACCCGGGTTATTCTGGTGGCTCCTTAGGGGGGTGAGCTCTACACATGCAATATACGTAGTTGCCAAGTAGCCCACTTACTGCAGAAAGGTCCCTATATTGCATTCTATTTAAGAAAATATAAATATTTTTAAGAGAATAGAAAATGTTTGTCTTTCGAGATAAACAGACACAAATGGGGGTTTATGTACAGGAAGCAACACTGAATACAGCAGCTCATGTTTCATACTGCCAGAAACCATCTTTATAGAGTTTTTAGAATCAAATATACTTTAACAGCATTTCCACAGACACAGTAAAATAACTATTGTGTTGCCTGACCAGCTCTTACTACACAGCCTAAAGTGACACTAAACTCAGGAGTTATTTCCTAAAATACATTCAAATACCCTACTGCTTGGAGCAGTGACTACTTTACAACACACACGGGGACCATGGGGAACAAAAGTAGCCCCCCTCCAGAAGGAAGGACAGTGTCAGCACCAGTTGAGAGATGATTTGAGGATCTACAGCCGAGTGATACACAAATAAGATATATTTTTGTTAATAGTTAAGGTAACTGAATGCATTTTTAAGATTCAACTCCTGAGTTTAGTGTCACTTTAAGTCCCTTTCTACTAAGTAATAGACCGGCTCCACAAATTGATATCTTGTACTTGCAAGGCTGCCATCACACAGTCTCCCTCTGCAGGTTTTGCCAAAGTTTGGGAGAACATTTGTGAACAGCTACCTCCAACTAAAAATGACAGCCACACTTGTAGCTTAAAAAAGGATTAACATTGTCTACCATGACCATTAGCTACAACCACTATGCTTTAACACCTTACAAAATCATCATGGGAAAATTGATGAATCATGATGGATGATTGAACCCTATTGTTGAGAGAACGGCAGACTTTTAGAAGTTCACTAATCTCCATGTATATATAACATAGTAGAATGCTTTTAAGAAATTACATTTTGTTTATTGGCACTGAATGTCAAGCAAAGTGGATATCTGATGAGTAATACCTCAGTATGTTTATTGAAGAGTACCTGTCACCTATAACATTCTTCAGCTGGCACCTACAGAGGTATTAAATGTGATGTGTACTCCGTGAGAGCACCAACGGGGTCCTCTGTCTTGGGGAAAAGACTGGAAGGAAAGACTATACGTTCCTTTAAAGTCTATTTCCACTTTTGCTGTAACATTTGAGTAAACCCCTCTATATGTTTATTATATTCATATTTGCACTGCATAATGAAAAATAATGTCTAAAGATATTTCTTACCATTTAGATCTTTCTGTTCAGCAGGCTTTGGGACAGACTGCAAGCGTCTCTCTACAATTCCAAGTGACACAACACTCTGTGTGTCCCTATAGAAAGACTAGGGACAGACTGAGCTTCCTCTGACTAACATACAATGCTTCTAGATCTTTAACCCTTTGTTAGGACAGACAGTGTTCCGAACTGTGATCTGCCAGCACAGCACAGACATTGTTAATTACAAGAGAACTAAAGCCAATTTTTTGGGGGGCTTTATGTCTCTTTAGGGTCACAGGAGTACATTTACTAATAAACTTCTGGGACCCAAAATCAGCATATAGAGGGTTGAAATAACTCAGGTCACATGATCGCTTAGCTCTTGATCTATAGATTTGGCGTGTGACACTGCAGTCGGCTCTAAGTATTGGGAAGAGTATATTTTACACTCCCAATAATCCTCCTATACGATAAATATTAACCTCCCAGCAGGGCTGGATTTCACACAAGGCCAACCAAGGCCCGACCTTGAGGCAGCAGGGAGTAGAGGGTCAGCAGGGATGTGGAATTCCTATCTCCCGATGCCCGGGACATGCAGTTCCGGGCACCGGTCAAGTAGTTGTTTTTTACATTTAGCCCTGCTTTGGGCAGGCAGAGCTAAATGTACAGCGGGGAAGCCGCCGCTTGTTTTGTACATGTAATCCTGGCGATGCTGCCAAGATCACTTGTATGCAGCCTGCAGGTCTGCACTTCTCCAGGTGGGGGGGCGGAAGGGGGGGGCGCATTTAGGAACCTGGCCTTGGGGCTGCAGAGAGAGTAAATCCGGCCCTGCCTCCCAGCCCCCCTTGCATTCCAGAGGAAAATTCAGTTTGGAGAAAAACTTTTCTCTCAGAATAGAACAAGTAATATGCAAGCGTTTTATTTATTAACATAAATACATTTTATTTAACCAGTTGACATCCGCGGTGTTAAACCCCCTTCCCATCCAGGCCATTTTTCAGTATTCAGCGCTGCGGTACTTTGACTGACATTTATTCCGTCATGCAGCGCTGTACTGAACGACCAGCAATTTTTAAAAAATGAATCTTAAAGTAGTATTAAACTATTAACCTAAATTGTTTTTCAATAATGAAAATGAAAAAATAAGTATTTATTTACATTTTTGCCTGAGCACTTATAGTCATCATGTTTACGAAGAGCTCCAACTCTTTCATCTCCACTTCCCTGAACTTCCTGTCCAGTACATGATCGCAAAGGACATAGCAGTTTACAGAAGCCATTAACTAGCTTAGAGAAGGAAGAAGGGAGGAGGGGATCAGGGGGCAGTGGAGTATCTTGCCTTGCTGTGCGTTTGTGTTTATATACACATTCAGACCACTAGCACACATAAGGGTGGCTCCATAGGACCCTGCAAGGGAAAGAAGCCACCATAAAACAGGATATCAGGACCAGTGCTCAGGGGAAACTAAAATTTTTAAACATCAAGGAGCAGCATCCATTGTAAGTAGTTTTATCAGCATCTAGCTTAAGAACCTTTTCACTTTAATGGGTTAATAAACCGTCAGCGTTTTCTGCATATATCTACTGCTAACAAGCTGTAGATATATGCAAAAACATTTTTTTTTTAAACTTTTCAAACAGGTTAAAACTTACCTGTGTCTGCGCCGCACGCTCCTACCCGAACATCCGAAAAGTCTCGGGCGGCCGCAAAGGATCTTGGGGCGGGAGCGTGCACAGCTCAGATCTTCAGCCGTGAGATGAGGAGAGACACAAGGTAAGTCTATGGATCATCGTGCACTCGCATAGACTCCATGGGACAGGAAGTACCAGCTAACACAGAGGAGTCAGCGCTGGATCAAAGACCGGCACCAGGGCTGGAGGGACTGCTGAAAACTATTGGAAAGAAGATGATCGGATCAAGAGGCATCATTTAAGGTAAGTCCTTACACTAACATTGGGGGGAGGGGCATTTTATCCTTTAATGTCACTTTAATATCACTTTAGGTTATACTGTTTGAATGGGAAGATGTAAAAAAAAAAAGAAAAAGAGGTGTTATCTCATTCTAGCTGCAAAAGTGGAAATACACTTTATAATTAAAAGAGAACTATGGGGTAACCTTTTTATCCCATAGTTCTCTTTAGGGTCACAAGAGGGCATATACTAACCTCCTCCCATGACCCAAAGCTTGGCTACTGAATACTAAGCTGAATACTGAGAGCGCCGCAGCCGGAACGGATCCCGACAATACTGTCAAGATCCACCCGGCAGGCTGATTGACAGCTGACTCTGCCTATCTAGAGGAAGAGCCAGCTGTGGCTACCTCCTCCACATTCCGTTCCTCCAGTCAGCACTGGAGGATCGGAGAGGGGAGGGGGGACTGACAGTCTCTGCAGGGAGATGATCGGAAAGTGAGCGAGCGGCGGTATGTCTTCACTCACTTCCCGATCAATAAGCCGATGAGTGAAGATCACTCACCTTATAGTTCTGCATCCCTTCTCTCCCCAAAGCTTCCAACCATAGACTAAGAAGCTCTGTAACTGATATACAATGTTTGGTTATTTATTTATTTTTTGCCATATGAAGAAAACATTGATACATGACTGGCATATCATTGACATGTGGGTTGTGATTGGCCTCCTTGCCTCACCTTTGTGCTGTGCTAGGGGTAAGATGGCCGCACCCAGTGGAGGAATGAATGGTTCTCTGGGAACAAACTGGAACAGAGTTTTCTTTAATCCCCTTTGAGTTATTTATAAACTTAATTGATCATACCCGGCAGTGATTTCTTTAATCATTAGCAAAGGGTTGATTGAAACCCATTAGGCAGGATTTCTAATCTGCAGTTGACGTAGGTCCAGATTGCTGAGAGATTCCTCTTCCTTTTTTATGTTACTAAGGAAATACAGTGTACGGATGAATAGCTACTGAAACTCAAAAATCATGACACTCGACTGACTCACCTCCTATATATAATCACATCATTAAGTGACAGCTCATTAAAAGGACATGGCAATTATAAAAAGGGCCAAATCGCAGGCAATGCTCTGTTTTCGTCTAGAATCAGATATTTCTTATTATGCGGTAATTAGGAAGCTTGGTAACAAATGGAAAATGCTGCTTAAAGGCCAAATTCATTCAAAAAAAGGATACTTTAATTTGGTGTAGTTGCTGGCAAGGTGAGTCACATACTTGTTTATAGTTCATTCCTGGCAGGCCGACAGATGGGCTTTCCTTATGAAGTGAATGTAGGCCAAATGTGCACATGTGCGGGCCTAGCGATGTTGTAGGCAAAAGTAACATATGGCAAACGCAAGTTCAAAGGGTATGTTTATAAAGCAGTGGAGGTGACTTTCACCAAACATTCACTGGTGCTGAATTAATCACAAACATTTACATCATATAACACATGCACCAGAAAGATTCACTTGCAGTAAGTGTTTGGTGAATGTTGGATTACTTGCTTGATAAATAAGCCCTCAAGAGTAACATTTTTGTACAATGCAAGAGTGCTTTTTGTTTGTGGCTAGGCTATGGATATTTAAAGTGACGCTAAACTCAGGAGTAAAACCTTTAAAATGCATTCAAGTGGATGTATCCTTGAACTCCCACGAATTTAAATTAGCTTTATTTGCTGACAACTAGGGATGCACCGATACCGGTATTTAGGTATAGAGTACGAGTACCTATATTATTTTTCCGGTACTCGCTGATACCGAAAACCGAGTACCGGATGTCCCATTCAGGAAGCTAGGCGGCGTGTAATAACTAGCCACCTGGCTTCCTGATTAGCCGGGAAGCCGGGCAGCATGTAAAGACTCGCCACCCAGCTTTCCGATTAGCAGGGAAGCCATCCCCATGTCTTTTCATTACCATTGGTGATCGGAAGGTTTCAAATATTTGGCGGTGCAACTTACACCTCGGGTGTCAATGTTATATCATGCCAACTTCAATCCACATTTTCGTCAACTCAAATGCTTATTACATCATTGGCGATCGCATAATCTCTCCCTAACCGGTAAAATAGCAGCAGTCAGAATGACTCTTCTGCCAAAGATTCTATACTACTTTGAAGCATTGCCAGTTCGTATCCCGGTGGGTGAGCTTCGGTCTTTCCTGGGGGAAATATTGAACTTTGTCTGGGGAGGTGGGCGCCATAGAGTCTCACAAACTATATAATATGCTTCCAAACAACGAGGAGGTTTGCCATTGCCGTATCTCCCTCATTACTATGCAGCAGCCCAATTGAGAGCAGTTCCTTACTTGTGCACTCCAATGCCGCTGAAATAGAATTCTTGTGGCTTTTGCCTATCCATCCAAATTCTTTCCTGTGGTCCTCTACGCCCACCCTTTTATTCTCTATGCAATGCACAAGGGAGTTGTGGTTTAATTATATATGATGGATATCAGGCCCTTGGAGGAAGGCCTTTTCCCACAAAGGGATTTAAATTGAGTACATGTATCGAACTGCACAGCTTTAGATACTGTTTGGGCTAGGTGTTTAATTTGTAAGTAATGGAATAAGGACCTAGACGGAAGAGAAAACTCCTCTTGTGGAAAAGATTGAATAGTTCTGGTGGTCTGATGTAAAATGTCTTTGTAATAGTATAAGGAGTTTACTGCCCATAGTTGAGACCATTGAGTGTTTAGACTAGCCGAGATGAATAAAAATGAAGTGAGGGGAGAGCGCTTAGAGGCTAAATTGTGTGTATATCTATATTTATCCCCGGGATCTGAATCCGAAGGACTTTGTTAGAATTCTATATATGACTAAATGGGGAAATATGCTAAATGTAACTATTACACAACATGAATGGGAGATCATTTGACTCTCAGCTACAAGGTCCACTGTTTGCTCCTTGTATAAGGAAAATCAATACAAAATCCTTTATTTGTGGTATCATACCCCTGAATTTCTGCACTCGCTCTTCCCAAACGTGTCAGCCCAGTGCTGGCGGTGCAATTCAGATATAGGTTCTATCCTTCATATCTTTTGGCGGAACGTTCACACCCTGCTAACAAAACTCTTTAGCTCCTTAGTTCCCTTCTCTCCCCTTCATTTCCTACTGGGACTCCCTCCACAGGGCTTCCCTAAATATGAAAGAAAACTGATTGTGCACTTATTAACTACGGCAAGGTGTAGCCACAGCTCCAAGATCACTCCCATGATGGACTACAATCTCAGTACAAATTAGTAAACTAAACTGATTGTAGTCCATCACAGGAGTGATCTTGGAGTGGTGACTACTTTACAACACACACAGAGACCATGGTGAACAAAAGTAGCCCCCCTCCAGAAGGAAGGACAGTGTCATCACCTATTCAGAGAGGATTTGAGGATCTTCAGCCGAGTGATACACAAATAAGATACCGGTACATTTTTATTAATAGTTAAAGGGTTTCTAAACCCTCCATTTTTTTTCTCATATATCTACTGCTAGCAATCTGGACGCAGAGCCAGCTGTGCCCGCCCCCTCCCCTGTCCGTTTCCCCAATCAGCGCTGGAGGATCGGAGAGGGGGGACCCCTGCGGGGACCGGTCACCGTAGGGAGACGATCGGGAAGTGAGCGGATCGGCTGCATGTTTCTGCTAACTTCACGATCAATAGACCCGACCTATGACCTAAGTTTCTTTGTCACAGGTCGGCTCTAACAATGAGGATGAGTGAAAATCACTCACCTAATTGATCTCCTTTTACCATAACTGATTTCCCTAGAATTATTTCTCTCATTCCAGGATGAGTGGCAAAACCTAATATGTGCAATTGTTGTTTTAAAAGGTACTTTTTTTTTAACTTTAATTGGCTGTATTACTACATGGCCTGATTTGGCTAATGAATTGTGTCTATGCTGGTGGTGCTATTTAAAGCTGAACTCATGAATAAGCTAATATTGTGTAAATAGAAGAGTCATGTGTATTATTGAATCTTGGTGAGCTTTGTGTATTTCTCCCAGAGCCGTGCAGTAATCCAGAGTGACACTTGGAACTTCCTGTAATAAAGACCAGTCACTGCTGCTCCCTCTCCTTGTGCAGGGTGACCGGTCTTGTCTCTGCCCCCTCCTGTAGTTTTCTGTAGGCAGCCTGTATTGGGTGGGGCCTGCAGAGTCCCTCCCACAGCTTTGTTCCGGACATAGGCTATGTACAGGACAGTGATGATATCACATTTGCTTTTACGGTAATATCTAGGTCTGCAAAGCAATTTGTTGCACACAAAGTGGATTTATATCCTTTCTGGCTATTAAGGAATATCTCTAAATGTTAGAATTCTATATATGACTAAATGGGGAAATATGCTAAATGTAACTATTACACAACATGAATGGGAGATCATTTGACTCTCAGCTACAAGGTCCACTGTTTGCTCCTTGTATAAGGAAAATCAATACAAAATCCTTTATTTGTGGTATCATACCCCTGAATTTCTGCACTCGCTCTTCCCAAACGTGTCAGCCCAGTGCTGGCGGTGCAATTCAGATATAGGTTCTATCCTTCATATCTTTTGGCGGAACGTTCACACCCTGCTAACAAAACTCTTTAGCTCCTTAGTTCCCTTCTCTCCCCTTCATTTCCTACTGGGACTCCCTCCACAGGGCTTCCCTAAATATGAAAGAAAACTGATTGTGCACTTATTAACTACGGCAAGGTGTAGCCACAGCTCCAAGATCACTCCCATGATGGACTACAATCTCAGTACAAATTAGTAAACTAAACTGATTGTAGTCCATCACAGGAGTGATCTTGGAGTGGTGACTACTTTACAACACACACAGAGACCATGGTGAACAAAAGTAGCCCCCCTCCAGAAGGAAGGACAGTGTCATCACCTATTCAGAGAGGATTTGAGGATCTTCAGCCGAGTGATACACAAATAAGATACCGGTACATTTTTATTAATAGTTAAAGGGTTTCTAAACCCTCCATTTTTTTTCTCATATATCTACTGCTAGCAATCTGGACGCAGAGCCAGCTGTGCCCGCCCCCTCCCCTGTCCGTTTCCCCAATCAGCGCTGGAGGATCGGAGAGGGGGGACCCCTGCGGGGACCGGTCACCGTAGGGAGACGATCGGGAAGTGAGCGGATCGGCTGCATGTTTCTGCTAACTTCACGATCAATAGACCCGACCTATGACCTAAGTTTCTTTGTCACAGGTCGGCTCTAACAATGAGGATGAGTGAAAATCACTCACCTAATTGATCTCCTTTTACCATAACTGATTTCCCTAGAATTATTTCTCTCATTCCAGGATGAGTGGCAAAACCTAATATGTGCAATTGTTGTTTTAAAAGGTACTTTTTTTTTAACTTTAATTGGCTGTATTACTACATGGCCTGATTTGGCTAATGAATTGTGTCTATGCTGGTGGTGCTATTTAAAGCTGAACTCATGAATAAGCTAATATTGTGTAAATAGAAGAGTCATGTGTATTATTGAATCTTGGTGAGCTTTGTGTATTTCTCCCAGAGCCGTGCAGTAATCCAGAGTGACACTTGGAACTTCCTGTAATAAAGACCAGTCACTGCTGCTCCCTCTCCTTGTGCAGGGTGACCGGTCTTGTCTCTGCCCCCTCCTGTAGTTTTCTGTAGGCAGCCTGTATTGGGTGGGGCCTGCAGAGTCCCTCCCACAGCTTTGTTCCGGACATAGGCTATGTACAGGACAGTGATGATATCACATTTGCTTTTACGGTAATATCTAGGTCTGCAAAGCAATTTGTTGCACACAAAGTGGATTTATATCCTTTCTGGCTATTAAGGAATATCTCTAAATGTTAGAATTCTATATATGACTAAATGGGGAAATATGCTAAATGTAACTATTACACAACATGAATGGGAGATCATTTGACTCTCAGCTACAAGGTCCACTGTTTGCTCCTTGTATAAGGAAAATCAATACAAAATCCTTTATTTGTGGTATCATACCCCTGAATTTCTGCACTCGCTCTTCCCAAACGTGTCAGCCCAGTGCTGGCGGTGCAATTCAGATATAGGTTCTATCCTTCATATCTTTTGGCGGAACGTTCACACCCTGCTAACAAAACTCTTTAGCTCCTTAGTTCCCTTCTCTCCCCTTCATTTCCTACTGGGACTCCCTCCACAGGGCTTCCCTAAATATGAAAGAAAACTGATTGTGCACTTATTAACTACGGCAAGGTGTAGCCACAGCTCCAAGATCACTCCCATGATGGACTACAATCTCAGTACAAATTAGTAAACTAAACTGATTGTAGTCCATCACAGGAGTGATCTTGGAGTGGTGACTACTTTACAACACACACAGAGACCATGGTGAACAAAAGTAGCCCCCCTCCAGAAGGAAGGACAGTGTCATCACCTATTCAGAGAGGATTTGAGGATCTTCAGCCGAGTGATACACAAATAAGATACCGGTACATTTTTATTAATAGTTAAAGGGTTTCTAAACCCTCCATTTTTTTTCTCATATATCTACTGCTAGCAATCTGGACGCAGAGCCAGCTGTGCCCGCCCCCTCCCCTGTCCGTTTCCCCAATCAGCGCTGGAGGATCGGAGAGGGGGGACCCCTGCGGGGACCGGTCACCGTAGGGAGACGATCGGGAAGTGAGCGGATCGGCTGCATGTTTCTGCTAACTTCACGATCAATAGACCCGACCTATGACCTAAGTTTCTTTGTCACAGGTCGGCTCTAACAATGAGGATGAGTGAAAATCACTCACCTAATTGATCTCCTTTTACCATAACTGATTTCCCTAGAATTATTTCTCTCATTCCAGGATGAGTGGCAAAACCTAATATGTGCAATTGTTGTTTTAAAAGGTACTTTTTTTTTAACTTTAATTGGCTGTATAGGGATCTGAATCCGAAGGACTTTGTTAGAATTCTATATATGACTAAATGGGGAAATATGCTAAATGTAACTATTACACAACATGAATGGGAGATCATTTGACTCTCAGCTACAAGGTCCACTGTTTGCTCCTTGTATAAGGAAAATCAATACAAAATCCTTTATTTGTGGTATCATACCCCTGAATTTCTGCACTCGCTCTTCCCAAACGTGTCAGCCCAGTGCTGGCGGTGCAATTCAGATATAGGTTCTATCCTTCATATCTTTTGGCGGAACGTTCACACCCTGCTAACAAAACTCTTTAGCTCCTTAGTTCCCTTCTCTCCCCTTCATTTCCTACTGGGACTCCCTCCACAGGGCTTCCCTAAATATGAAAGAAAACTGATTGTGCACTTATTAACTACGGCAAGGTGTAGCCACAGCTCCAAGATCACTCCCATGATGGACTACAATCTCAGTACAAATTAGTAAACTAAACTGATTGTAGTCCATCACAGGAGTGATCTTGGAGTGGTGACTACTTTACAACACACACAGAGACCATGGTGAACAAAAGTAGCCCCCCTCCAGAAGGAAGGACAGTGTCATCACCTATTCAGAGAGGATTTGAGGATCTTCAGCCGAGTGATACACAAATAAGATACCGGTACATTTTTATTAATAGTTAAAGGGTTTCTAAACCCTCCATTTTTTTTCTCATATATCTACTGCTAGCAATCTGGACGCAGAGCCAGCTGTGCCCGCCCCCTCCCCTGTCCGTTTCCCCAATCAGCGCTGGAGGATCGGAGAGGGGGGACCCCTGCGGGGACCGGTCACCGTAGGGAGACGATCGGGAAGTGAGCGGATCGGCTGCATGTTTCTGCTAACTTCACGATCAATAGACCCGACCTATGACCTAAGTTTCTTTGTCACAGGTCGGCTCTAACAATGAGGATGAGTGAAAATCACTCACCTAATTGATCTCCTTTTACCATAACTGATTTCCCTAGAATTATTTCTCTCATTCCAGGATGAGTGGCAAAACCTAATATGTGCAATTGTTGTTTTAAAAGGTACTTTTTTTTTAACTTTAATTGGCTGTATTACTACATGGCCTGATTTGGCTAATGAATTGTGTCTATGCTGGTGGTGCTATTTAAAGCTGAACTCATGAATAAGCTAATATTGTGTAAATAGAAGAGTCATGTGTATTATTGAATCTTGGTGAGCTTTGTGTATTTCTCCCAGAGCCGTGCAGTAATCCAGAGTGACACTTGGAACTTCCTGTAATAAAGACCAGTCACTGCTGCTCCCTCTCCTTGTGCAGGGTGACCGGTCTTGTCTCTGCCCCCTCCTGTAGTTTTCTGTAGGCAGCCTGTATTGGGTGGGGCCTGCAGAGTCCCTCCCACAGCTTTGTTCCGGACATAGGCTATGTACAGGACAGTGATGATATCACATTTGCTTTTACGGTAATATCTAGGTCTGCAAAGCAATTTGTTGCACACAAAGTGGATTTATATCCTTTCTGGCTATTAAGGAATATCTCTAAATGAAAGTTATTGTGCCCGGAGTTCAGCTTTAACTACCACCTTGAACTGAAAATCTGGATGCTGGCTGTGAAGATCAGATGGGATTTTCTAGGTAGGCAAGTTATTTGATTTCCATCTGTTTTCAGCTGGAATCATATGTGAAGTGAATGACATTTTGATGTAAAATACTCGACAAACTGTTGACCTGAGAAATGAGGATTATGATAATAAATGGTCACATGGGTAAAAGGCCCGGGGAAGTCATCTTGGGAAGTGCTGCAATATAAATTGTGATGATTACAATGTAAATTGTCTTTGTATTTCCCACCCTTGCACACGAATCAGGAGTATTGGCAACTGCGCGGGGATGTGAGTGAATGCAAAGAGTAATGGCTGTATCAGTGGTATGCGGGATAAAATATCTCAGTGGTACAGGCTACAGAATGTACATGAGCTATGAATAATAGGGGAGCACACGCACCTGAACCTTTCATCGTTTGATGATCGGTCAAAGGTTCACTGAAATATTATTTGGGGTAACTAATGAGGAAATGTCAGGATACAGATGTGGGAGCGCGTGTTTCTGACGCGTTTTTAGAGGTGAAGCTCTGAGGGGGTAATTGATAAACTGGGACCTGAGAAGACAAAACTTTTTTTTCAGATATTTATTGATATGTACTGTATTTCCCCGTTCTGGAGATTTACTCTTACTTCCTCTCCTAGTGACAAGGTGTCACACGTACAGGAAGTAAAATGCTATATCTCTGACCAGACAGAATATAGGAAGTGATGAGATATTTCTCTGACCAGACAGACTATAGGAAGTGATGTGATATTTCTCTGACCAGACAGACTATAGGAAGTGGTGTGATATTTCTCTCACCAGACAGAATACAGGAAGTGATGTGATATCTCTCTGACCAGACAGAATAAAGGAAATTATGTGATATCTCTCTGACCAGACTGAATACAGGAAGTGATGTGATATTTCTCTGACCAGACAGACTATAGGAAGTGATGTGATATCTCTCTGACCAGACAGACTATAGGAAGTGATGTGATATCTCTCTGACCAGACAGAATACGGGAAGTGATGTGATATCTCTCTGACCAGACAGAATATGGGAAGTGAAGTGATATCTGCTGGGTTCCTCCCACAGTTCTGCTCCCTGCACAGGCTATGTACGCCGCAGTAATGTCACTGATACTTTTACAAGGTAATAATTTGCTCTTTAATAGCATTTTTTTTAGCACCTATGTGTCACTCTTAATCCCTGTTCACACCTTCGCATTCTGTAAACGCATGCCAAACGTGTGTCACAAGCACACTTTGACGCACGTTCCCGGTATGGCGAGGTGTGAACTTATCAGCGTGAAGCTTCTTCCTTCATCTTCTATTGATGTTACTGAACTGCTGGAAAAAAAAAAGGTCCCTTGCCCTGCAAGACAGGGCTGTGCTGTTAGGCAGAGCTGTGCAAATCCTAGAAGTGGATGTACAGAAATATAAATCCTTTGGCAGGTAAAAAGGTTCCTATATAGGTATTGAATCTGTGTATTTAGCTATTTGTTGGAATTTCAGCTTTAAAGTCGTATTAAACTCTCAAACATTTTTTTTTCAATAATAAAGATTTGCCTAGCAAAGTATTTCTTTACATTTTTGTCCAAGTACTTACAGCCATTATGGTTCCGAACAGCTCCAACTCTCTCAGCTTGGCTTCCCTGCACTTCCTGTCCAGTACAAGATCACAAGAGACAGCACAGTCTCCAGCAGCCGTCCATCTACTAACATGGAGAAGGGAGGAGAGCAGAGAGGAGGGGAGTGACTTGCCTTGCTGTGCCTGTGTGTTTGCGAAGACAGACACAGCTTACTAGCACACACAAGGGTGGCTCCATAGGACCCTGCAAAGGAAAGGAGCCACCCTAAAACAGGATATCAGCGCCAGTGCTCAGAGGACCAGCTGATTCTGCAGGAAACTAAAACTTTTAAACATCAAGAAGCAGCATCCATTGTAAGTGATCTTATCAGCATTTGAAATAGCTTAAAAACCCTTTGACTTTAATATAATTGAAAGAATTCCATAAATATACAGATTGCAGAAACCTTGTTGTGGCACTGATTTACTATAGGCTGAATTTACTCTTTAATAGCATTTTGTTTAGCACCTACGTATCATTCTTAGTCCCTGTACACCTTCACATTCTGTAAACGCACACCAAGCGCGTGTCACGAGCACACTTTGACGCACGTTCCCGGTATGCCGAGTTGTGAACGAGGCCTTTCAATCAATATTTTATATAAATATTAGCATCAATGTCTGATAAAGAAAGAAGAACTTGTTCATTTTTAAATCTGTTCTAAATCATGGACTTGTCATTAGTAACATGCCAACACTGATATTACACGTATGTCACTAAAGTCCCATCACCCAGCCAGGTGAGTCACGGCTCGGGCTCTGTAAATAAATGGAAGGAGGCATCTTGTGTCAGGAGATCTGACTGATGTTAGCTGTCCTGACAGTTCAAACAATGGAACGGCAATGACAGCGGGGGAACAACAGACACATCCATCACTGCCATTTCCAGAACAATAACTGAATAACTCGCAGTAAGTCCACAATGAAGAGTCAAGACATGCATGACAATTACACCGGAGCGCTACATGTTTACTGTCAGTGTACTAAAAATGGCTTTGACATCAGGGATTTCAGGCACTTTGTTATATTACTCATCCGCACAGAGTAAAATCATTGTTGTACAAGCTCCAGACATTTTTAGCAGATGGCGCTTATACAGTTTTATCGACGTTAATGTTCCTTTGGGGAACATTAATAAAAAGTGCTCATGGTAAATAATGGACAGTATGACTATTCTGCATACACACCGCCATTTACTTATATATTGCATGGTGCTTACTTATGTAAGTGAAAGCAATTTAATTGTAAACACAATCTTGTGAAGGACCAGGGTAGTGGAGTGCAGCATTTCTCAAGCATTTTTCATGGCACCCGTTAAAAGTATGCAAAATCCCAAGGCATGTAAAATAAGGTCAATGTAAAAAAATGAAGTGGCTCCACCAAAACCCATACCTGACCCTTATCCCAGATAGGGGTTTGGTATGGATTTTAAGGCGGGCACCCAATGCAAAAACACAAGTGCTTACTTCCTTCACAGCAGAGTCCCCCTTTATATTAAGCCCCCCCCCTTACATAAAGAGCCCCTTTGACATCAGAGTCTCCTCCTTTTACATCAGAGTCCCACTTTCACATCAGAAGCCCCCCTTCACAACAGAAGCCCCCCCTTCCACATCAGAGCCCCCACCCTTCACATCAGAGTCCCCTCCTTTTACACCAGCATTCCCCCTTCACATCACAAACCTCCCTTCATCACAGGAGCCCCCTTCACATAAGACATTCCCCCTCTTACCCTTCATTCACACCTGCACATTCCGTGAATGCAGGTCATGTTCCTGTACACTCATGCGCGTTTGTACATGTTAGTGTGCTGTATTTGCCGTGTGTCCCCATTGAGTTCAATGGGAGCTGAATGCGCCATAAACGCTGCAAACAAAGCTCATGTAACAGATTTTGCTGCCATGTTTTTTAATTCCGCGTTTGTGTAAGTTTTAATGTGCGCAAATGTGGAGCAAAAACACGCGTCTTCCTGGCTGCATTTGGGGTGCAACACAACCGCGTTTCATGTTTTGCAACATTTATGTGAATGTTCGTCAAAGCATGTGGTTTTGTGCGCAGTTCAGCACCCGTGTTTTTGGCAAACGCAGGTGTGAATGAGGGCTTCAATAAAAGAGTCCCCCCTTTTACATCAGAGTTTCCCCTTTACATTAGAAACCTGCCTGCACCATGAAAAGGCATGACGCCGTGCAAACATTTCAAGGCACCCCTGAGGAAGCCAGTAGGCACCCCATGTTGCCATAGCACCCTGTTTGAAAAAGGATGGTCTAGTGTACTTATTTTTCTCTGCAACTCAGGTTTTAGTGTATTTTGAAAAAGCTGTGTCTCAGGCTTACCTTAGTCCTCTGTGGCTTCGTTTCCTACTGAATCAGTCATTTGATCTGTGGGTGGCCCTGCCGACACCGTCCGGCTGGACAAAAGTCGTTTTTTTAATTGACTTTTGCCAAAGGAGCCAGGTGGAAAATTTGGGTCAGCTGAGCTGTATGTCAATCTGCTACAGTCACTGTTCGGGTAACCTGACAACCGCAGAATACAACAGCCAGCAGGGGAGAGTCTATGCTGTTTATCATGGACGGGAGAATCAAAAGATTTCTCTTGTTCAACCTGCAGTGCTGAGCAAGAAAGATCTTAAAGGAGAACTATGAGGTGAGCGCTTTTCACTCACCTCATAGTTCTAGCCGACCTGTGACAATGAGACTGTCACAGGTCGGCTCAGTAGATCGGGAGGTGAGCGAACACATAATTCTTTCCTGGTGTTTTCATCTGTCCCTCCAGCGGTGCGGCGGCTCTCCGATCCATCGTTGACTCCTCTGTCCTTGCAGGCACTTCCGATTTATGCGGGTGCACGCGTTCATAGACTTACCTTGCGTCTCTGCTCGTCTCCCGGCCGAGAACTCGAAATGCGCATGCGCCCGCCCCAAGATGCTTTGCGCCGCCCGAACAGTTTCGGATTCTCGGGCGGGAGTGCGCAGCGAAAACATGGTAAGTTTAAACCGCTGTTAAAGCGTTTTTTTTTTTTTTTTTTTACTTTTTGCCTATATCTACTACATGCTAGCAGTAGATATAGGCAAAAAAACGGTGGGTTTAGAACCCCTTTAATGTATATGGCCAGATGTCACAAAGCCATGATTGATAATAATGGTCTATATATTCTTCAAGGGCTTGGCAATATTTGTCACTAGATACAAAAAAATAAGTACTTTTTTACACATCAAAACCATTTGAGTGACGAGTGAAAATACTAATTTAGGGCCACAGATTTTAAGTTGTTTCATCGACAATAATATATAATGAAGGAGAAATATAAAAACTGTAGCAGACAAAATCTGGAACAGCTGTGCATGGCAACCAATAAGCATCCACTACACAGATCCCGCAGTGACCAGCAGAGATCCCGCACTGACCAACAGAGAGCCCGGACTGACCACCTGACAGTCCGCATTGCCACCTGAGATCCTAATTAGGGAGCCGTCTCTGCTGCACCCACATGCACCTGTGAAACTCTCTGGACCCCTGGTGAGAGCCTGCACAGCCCACCTGAGAGCTCACACTGGCCACCTGAGAGCCCGCACAACCTCCTGAGAGCCCGCAAAACCCTCCTGAGACCCTAGAGACATCAGGTGGTGAACCCAAAGCAACATAGAGTATGTAGCTTCATATTATTCTGCATTGCTGTAATATGTATTGCTGGGATTTGTAGTCCTCTATAGCTGATGCCATTCTGCATTGCTGTTTAATGGTATTGCTGGGAATTGTAGTTCTCTATAGCTGTTGATATTCTTCATTGCTGTAGAATGTATTTCTGAGATTTATAGTCCTCTATAGCTGGTGATATTATTCTGCATTGCTGTATAATGTGCTGAGATTTGTAGTCCATCTACAGCTTGGAGTTAGTGGCAGAACTAACAGGGTCGCATCAGTCATGCATGCGCACAGCACTGACAAGGCATCCCTCCACTACCAGTGTGCTTTAATTTTCATCAACCGATAAATTTCTCTACCGCGTCTCTTCCAGGTGCGCATGTCATGAAGATAGGGGGTCATGAAAACCGCTGATTCGGATGACGCGGCCCCACTGGAGGTGACACAGTTGAGAAAATGTATAGGATGGAGAAAAATTATAGAACACTGACTTTGACAATGTCCGGCCCCTCCCACTATTCTCCCACAGATCACAGCCCAGAAGCATGGACAGCCAGCGGCGGTCTACAGTGGGTGAGAGTGCCTAAGTACCGGACATGGAGCGGAGTAAGGCCAGAACCATGCAGGGAGCCCAGTGGGAGGAGAGCACCATCCCCCAGCCAGTCACCCTTTTCATGGACTTACTAGTGAGTGCTCACATCACCCGACCATTTACACTACCGTTACACAATTGGCAAAACTGGCAGGCAGGGGCGGGGCGGGGAGAAGGCGGAGGAAGAGGCAGAATCTAAGTTCTGCCGTGTATTGGATCTGGTCTGAAGTCTGCCGTGTATTGGTTCCGGCCTGAGTTCTACCGGGTATTGGATCTGGTCTGAAGTCTGCCGTGTATTGGTTCCAGCTTGAGTTCTGCCATGTATTGGTTCTGGTATGAGGTCTCCCATGCATTCTGCCATTTAGCTCACTTTCCAAATTGCCTATATTGGTCTAGATTTTTAAATTCTCCTACTAGTTCCCCGGTAATTCATCTTTTAGTGAATTGGCCCACTATTTGAAAAATTCTGTGACACAAGAATGTCCATGCAGGTGGGGTGTGTGGGAGTGGCTTGTATATGGGTGGAGCACAAGGGTGCCTCATAATCTTGTATTGCCCGGGGGCACCTTGTGTTGTCAGTCCGCCCCTGGCATCCACCTTTCATTTTCAAAGCTTAACAAACTGAGGAGAGAAGCTGATTGGTTGCCATGGGGAACTGCGCCAGATTTTGTATGCTCCAGTGTTGATAAATCCCTGCCGGGGTCTCTAAATTAAACAATGCTAGCAATTAGAATAAAACATTGTATATTTGTTCATAAAAAAACCTGATTTGGACTCTGAGATTGTTAGTAATTGTGCTGGAAGCTCATTGTCTACAATAAAGGATTACAAGTGTCTGTGAACTGATTCTGGAGGAACATGATACAGTATGGAGAACTGAAGACCATGAAATTGTAAGAACAACAAGTTCTGTGCTGAATATTTTACTTAGATTTCATTTGTATAAATGAGAATAGTATGAAGTAAAGTAACCGTGGAGAGTTTGATATAGTACTGTGAGAATAACAGAGGGATGAAGTACAACAAATCACTTATCATGATATATGGCATAAAAGTTTCAGGCAGTTGGGACTGAAAAGTGATGTAAGAAAACGTCCCATATGCCCATGGGAAACAGTGATGACTTCTCTTCATACAATATACTTGATTCCACAATCACTGGACAATATTGTACCGGCCTGCATCTCTTGGAAGGTACCCAACATTCTCATCCTTTGTACGATGCTGAGATAAGGAGACATCACGTGTCATAATAGAATCCAGCCTGGAACAGGTAATCACTGTACCAAACATTGCAGCTTGATGTGGTCTGTTAACGCAGCAACTTTGGTGTTTGCCAAGTCTAATCTAGCCTAGGAGTATCTGAGAGATGTTGCGGGTTCATGCGAGCTGCCCCAGCCAACGTTTGTATTAATCAGACCTCATTGTACTCTGCTTGACGTAATGTGGAGCACATAAGACCTACCACATATCACACAAGTCTTCTCTTCTTATCCACCACTCCATTATCATATGATGAGTATCTAGATGCAAAGTACATGTCCAACCAAAACTCAGTGGTTGGACATGTACTTTTCCGTGTTTTGGGTACAGAGGGGAATAGGTTAGAGTCACAGTAAGTCTTTATTGCTATTATCTATGTCCCTGCTAGGAGGATTCACACACTTAATGTGTCCAGATGACCAATGTCAGTGATGGAAAAGATGAAAATATTACAGTCATTATCGGAACAGGAAGGGGACATTTTTCAGTGGGGGCACTTGCCTCTTTTATCCCTTATTGTGTCTCCAGGACAGGAAGCAAAGGGAAATCTCTCCACAAACAGCAAAGGACAACCTGTCAGGGTTCTAACCACCCTCTAAACTATCCATGACTAAACAAAATATTTGCTATAGATACTCCTTAACGATTTTACTGCCTCTGCTGTAAGTATTATGATTTATAAAGGTAAATGTACCAGCTTTTGTTCAACTGGATTCAGGCTTTGATAGAAAAGTGTGTCCTGGTTACACCTTCTGGCAGCCCAGGACATCAATTGACACTGTCAGGATGCTGAGCAATGAACCCAGAAGTGCTCAGCTCTGAGCACTACCAAGTTCAGAACTGTCAACAGCTGATCGAATACAGTTTGTACTAGATCTAGCTGGAGGAGTGTAGAGAAGTTATTAGGGGTCCAAAAGATCCCTAATGACTCTGTAAATAGTAACTGCCACTCCTTTTGTGCTATCACATTGGGTTCTTCTCAGCTGTCTTATGATATCAATAAAGTTGGGCAAAAAAAAGAAAAAAGTGTTTTAAAAAGTTAAAATATTAAATAATATAAAATACCAATACTATTGCAACCGCATTTGTGCGGGGCACACAGTCACATAAACGTCAAAAGTGTGACACATAGGGGTCAATTCACAAAGCTCAGCGTTATGAGAGTAGAAGTTAATTTATCTATCCTTATTTTACCACTCTTTATTTTACTGGCTGAAACATGCAATTCACAAAAGCCGGAATCGTTAATGCACACGCAGTTTAACGTTCCTTAAGCAAGTGTTATTTTAACATCACAGACTTTATTTTATCTATTGCTGTGATAAAATAACGTTTTGGGTGTTATTTTAACACTTTTGCAGTGCATTTTGGTAGCAGAAGGGGTGGAGCAGATGCCTAAATTACTGTTACTTTCACTTTCACCACACAAAAGGATTCCACATAGAAGGAAGGAATATATTCCATATTCGCCACATGCATACTAATTTTACATTTGGTAGAGAAGAAATCATATAGAAATAACAAACTTTTTTTCTGAACGGAATGAATATATGAAACATTAGATTTATTTAGATCTACATCTGTTGACAATCAGGCAGTGTAGGGAGAGCAATCAATTCTCCTTACCACCTATAAAGCCTGTCTTGATATTAAATATGTTGCATGGAACAATCCACTTGCTCTACAACCCCCACTGAAGTGTGTCCAGGGACATTTGATTTTTCATGTCGTGTGAGATTTGCCACTAACCTCAAACTGTAAAAAATCATCTACATTTGTAGAAGGATAAAAACTGTAGAAATGACAACTACATGCCATCTTCTTCTGTACGTAAAAGCATTAAACCATATGAAAATGAAGAAAAAAAGGTTCCATTTTATATACCTCATGTCATCTCAGTGCAACAAGCATCAGATAACGCCTGAAATCTGTCATAACGCCACCCTGAAGGAGGTGATAAATCTACGTCTCAATAACGAGTGATAAAAGGACCTTTTCCTTTTGTGAATTGCATTTCAAGCATATTTTATCACTCCAGTTGTTAAAATAACGTCTGAATAGTTAAAATAACGTCTGGATAGTTAAAATAACATCTGAATAGTTAATTTAGCACTTCTTAAAAAAAGGAAGCGTTATTGAGTTTTGTGAATTGACTAACTCTAAACAGCAACTATATAACAAGCAATATCAATGAAATAACGGCCGAAATGAAGAAAATAAGCTTTGTGAATTGACCCCATATTAGGTAACGTTGCACATGCCAGCTAGATTCTCAACAGTTGTTTGATTAAATACAACCAACCAGACAATGAGGAGTTTTGCCATATTCATTGTGCCCCTCCAAGAAGGATCATTTCAAATTGATACTTAGTAATAAATCAGCATGTAGAAGAGGAAAAGATGGCCTTTATGAAAGCCTGTAATCCAACAAGTGCCAGCTATCTCTAAATTGGTGGTAACATTGCTGCACTACAGCTAGGCAGCCACCAAGCAATTTTAGTACAGGATGTATTTAGAGATGTAAAAAGAGTTTGTTTTGTTTCATTTCGAATTAATTCGGATTTTCATTACTTTAGTTTTTCGGATTTCAGATTCGAAATTTGATTTGTTTTTCGTATTTTGAATAAATCCGAATTTTCATTTCGGAACAAAGTCACATAACCGTGCTTGTAATGCAACCCCATAACAGCCCAAAAAACATACCTGATGGGCCAGAGAACAGTCACATGTCCGGTTTTGTTTTGAAAGAAATTCGGACGGATCTGTATTTTTCCGTGTATAAGATGCCCCCATGTATATGACGCCCCCCACTTTTCTTACCCAGAATTCAGAAATCAATATATGCTCCAACATTACCACTCTGGGCACTGGCTACATGCTCTCCCCAGCAACAGCTGACGTCAGGTACAAAAGATTTATGATTGAAGGAAAACTGTTATCTTGCTTCTGCAATCCGAAGTTTCACTCGTGAGGCTAGTTTGTAGAGGTATCGGCAGCTTTGGCAGTTTCACAAACGGGGTTCTCCTCTCGGCCCCCGTGTATAAGACGCCCCTCTATTTTTAAGAAAACATTTTTTATGAAAAAGAAGCGTCTTATACACAGAAAAATACGGTAGTTCTCATTCAGTTCAAATTTGGATGCATCCGCTTGTCTGAATTTTTCGAAATTCGCACGAATATCTATTCGGGACAAAACAACATTTAACTGTCTAGTATGTATGTTGTTCTACTTTGGGGGCTTACCCAAATAAATACAGTAAATCATATTACATAGTACAATTGCCCAGTAGGTGCATGTTAAAAAGGACCGGACTGTGGAAGCTGTGTCCAGAAAGGCAAGCAGAGGATAAAGGACTAGTCACCAGTGTTGCTTGTGGCTTCCCTGCAGCTGATCTTTTCCCCATTATTGACTTACCATACTTTGTTCTGCACTGTGTCTCAGCAGCTATCTTCGTAGAGTAGCAAAGCTTTGTTTCCACGTGATAACGCTGCCTTCACAATGACTGGTAATCTGACGACTGCAAGGGCAAAATATTCTAGAAACAGCAGGAGCGTTTGAATTGCACAACTCCACAGAATGGATAAAGAAGAAGCAAAGAGATGCTTGCACTACAGGGCCTCAGGTACAGCTTCCTCTCCAGCAAGAAGCACAGTAGTGACATCACCAATTATTACTTAAAATCTCTTGAAACTAGCAAGAGGCAGCAGAGCCTTAGATCTTACAGTGCAGATATACAACTATAGGGCTCAAGGCACAGGACGTGCGCTGCTATTTTCCAGGAGAAATTTAAGACAAAAGATAAATATTTAAATTTCCTGTTTAGGCACAATTAGCATATTCCCAGGGATAACTTGGATTTTAGCATCCATGATTTACAACTTACCATAAATAATAGCTCCAGTGGCCATGGCAAGTTTGGCACATACAGAAATGTTGGCTGGGGTGCTTTACATGAAAGGGTTGAATTTTATTTCCCATTCAACCATGACTAAATCACAATACATTTGATTTCAGTGCCAGAAGATCAGTGCTAGTAGCTTTTTGCACAAAGCTCCCAACCTCATTTACACCAAACTCCCAACCCTCTCTGTAACATAACACCAATCCTCAAATAAGCCATCCCTGTAATTTACTGCTGGGACAAAGTCCTTTAGCACCCAAAGCAAAAATGTCAAAATGCCCTCCCCCCATGAGCTTCAGCAGCATAGGTTGCAAGTCCTGCTCATTTTGGACCCCCCTCTTGCTCAAGTTCCCAAGACAAGCTCCTCTTCTACCTACCCCTGGCCTGGCAACTGTGTAACCTAGCATTAATCCTCACACTAATGCTCCTATAACCCCAATACTAATCCTCACACTAACTCTTCCAGTAACCCTAACACTAGCCCTCCCTTATCTAAGTTTAAAACTTTGTACTCTCTCCACCAGAATCATCTGTGCTAAAGACCAGCCTTCCTGCTGTTAACGGTACCTGTGCTGGAGTCTCCTGATCTGGCAAGTCAGTACTAGGAATGAGGAACAGAGCTACCATGGGTTCTCCAACCATAGCTACCTTCACTTTTTTTCTTCAAGGCTTCCCTTTAAAAAATGGGCTTTTGTTTTGGGGTTTTACATACTTTCTGGATACATTTTTCAAGCTGATATGGCTTTTTCAGGCTTTCCTTGAAATAAAAAGACTTTTTTTCATCTAAACCACCTCACATGTCATTCACATTCACTGCAGAACCTATCCCCATAAATAAAATAAAAGTTAGGCATACATTGGTTAGGCTTATTATTCCTGATTAAAGTGCTCTGTTGCTGGCCAATTTTACACTGCTGTCATTTACCAAATTTGACCAGGACTTCTGGCCCTGTATATGTAAATGTAGCGTGAGGAAGCCGGCGCTTGTTCCCCCCACCCTGCACTTACCGCTCCACCACCGAATCTGTCTCCTCACTGACTGCCGAAGCGGTGAGGGTTAAAAGTGGCAGGGTTAAAAGTAACCCTGTCGCTCCGTGTACACAGTGAGAGGGGAGAGCTGTGCTCTTCCTCTCTCACTTGTCACAGGAGTTCCAGCACAGTGCTGTGCTAGAACTCCTGTATTGGAGGTGGCAGGGTCAATAAAGAGAACCTGTCAACTCCAAATGCTGTCACACAGGTGCTTATTAGCTTCTGTGTGATAGCAATAAAGGTAAGTGAAAAAAATCGGGGGGTGTCGAGGGGGGGGGGGGGGTTGGTTGCATTGCGGAACCTGGCCTTGGGGCAGCAGGGAGAGTAAATCCGGCCCTGATCACAGCCAGACTTATAATACTAAAACTGTGTGTACTTCTGTAGCATTAGTGAAGGTCATTGTGAATTGAAGGCAGAATGCTGAATGCTTCTTTGTTCTGACAATGCTAAATAGTATCAATTTTTAATAAATTCCCTGATGATTTTCCTGTCTGTACACATTTACTGGAGTGTGTATGTGTGATGATTCTGATTCACTCAGATGCCATTCCAAAGAGTCCTGACTCAAAGTGATTGAGCTAGACAGAGCACAGACCTCAAGGTCACTCAGCAGGCTGACTAGGGGGTAAAATGTGTAAAAAAGTGATACTGGCCTATTTTGTGCTTAAAGCAGACTTTGGACAATGGTTCATAACTGTACTTTTAAACTAACTAGCAGCACTGAAATAGTTATTGTACTGAAAGATATTTAAAGGGTTCCTCAAACTGGGTGCTCCGCAAGGGTCCTCATCCTCACTGTCCAGGACACAGCAAGGGTGGCCTGCCTAGTTCATTTTTGTGTTACTGCCTCTGTGTAGCTCACTTCCCAGCAGCTTCACTAATACAGATCCCTGACTAATTTCTCCACGCAGCATCAGCGCACGACCAGCCTGAGTCATTGCCATCTTTCATGCAACATCAACACACTGAACAGCACGCAGAATTAATTGAGCAGGGGGCCAGGAACTAAAACACACCCAGAGCGGCATCAAACATACCCCACTGAGCTGAAGACTGGTGGCTTCAAGCTGTGTAGTCCGTAAACTCGTCAGGGCGGGCACGCAGCTGGTTATGTTTGTAAAAATACAAGCTTGCAATTGCATTTCATGTCCGGATATCAGCAATTAACTTTCATCCAACTGCATTCTCAAATTCAGATTTTCAACTGGCGGTTTGCTGAGAGAATTGTATCAGGGAAATAGCAAACTTATTTCCTTCATAAACATTACTTGCAATAGTGAAAGGTCTATTTAAATTGTGCACACTAAGCATATATGTGTGAACATTCATTATTTATGCAGGGTGGTTTTTCTTGCTGGTTTTTTTTTTTTTGTAAACCTGATCTAGACATGCTACGTTGAGTGGATGTGGGGAGGGTGGCATGAAAAGCTCAATTGTTACGGGGCATGACATCGTTTTAGGTCGGGTTAGACCAACCAGCCAGGTTTTTATTGCTGGCTTTGCCCCCTCTGTGGAGATTCACTCAGTTTTTCTTTGTTCTGGTAATTATTGCACCTGGATAAAATCCAAAATTGAGAAATCCAAAATTTTAAACTTGTCACCAGTACAGAAGGTGAGAGGGATTCATGTTCTAGCGCCAACTGTCTAAGAAGATACTTCTCTCATTTTGAAGAGATTTCTCTTCATTCCCTGGTATTTTTCCAGTCATCAAATGTAAATTTCCCAAGTAGGTAACAAAAAGCTGACGGTGGTTCTATCTCTTCCTAAGGCCCCTTTCACACGGGCGTCCTCAGTTCAGTCAAGGTTCACGATTACAGAAAAACTGTCTTTTTCTATTTTAAAAGGGAAATATTAAGGGGTCTGTTTAAACCCATGATATTTACCCAAAGCCCCAACAGTAAAAATAAATAAATAAAATGAAAACATTAAAAAAAATGTTTTTTAAAGTAGAGATGCATCGATACCAATACTATTATCGGTATCTGTGCCGATAAGAATATTTGGGCGAGTGCTCGTACTCGGCCAAATGCTCCAATACTTACCTCCGATAACAAAACTTCCGGTCAGAGGAAGATTTCCTCTGACCGGGAACATTGAGCCAGCTTACCGTGCGATCAGGAGGCTGGGCGGCGAGTAATGACCTGCCTCCCAGCTTCCTGATTGGCCGGGAAGCCGGCTTCATGCTGACTGGCTGTGAAGCCGGTTTCCCAGCCCAGCACAATCAAGCAGGTTAGACAATATGCAGCCAGCTTCTAGGGCAATCATATTGCCCGGGATGCTGGCTCCATGGCAGCGGAAGTACCAGTATCGGTATTCGGTATTGATGAGTACCGAAAGCAAAGTAACGGAAAAACGGTATTGGTGCATCCTTATTAAAAAGGCTAGTAAAAAAATAATTTTGATTTTTTTCGGTTTCGGCCTGACACATTTTTTATTTTCGCTTTCGGTCTAAAAATACAATTTCAGGGCATCTCTATTTTTAACCTTTCCAAGGTAAACAATTAGGCAAATTACAGAGTACGCTCAGGAAACCTATTGTGGAAATTATTATAAGCTGTTCAGAAAAAATAACATCAGTTTGTTTTGTTGGCAATATACAGTTAATTCCTAAGTCATCGCAGACATTGCTCAAGTACTAATTTTCCTTTTACTTTATCAGCATTTCACCATTAAAGAGGGACCTTTCTGGTTCGGAATAAAATGATTAGGTTAGAAAAATGTGTGATTTGTGTTATATATTTTGTGAAACAGTCTCCTACATACTGTGTGTGCACATTTATATAAATATATATTTACGTTTTTTCCCATGTAGTTTATGACCATTACTGGTTAGTCACTGATTCCTTTGTGTATTCAATCACTCAGAGTTCATTTCAATTTTAACAATTTTGTACACCTGACTTAATTTCCATTTTATCCATTTCAAAGGCCCCTTCTTTTATTAACCTCCCCGGCGGTATGATTATTCAGGATTTTAGCATCCCAAAGCGGTACATTGTTATGATGCTGCGGGCTCGCAGGGACAAGGTAAGTGACACTTTTCTGTGCATTCTAGCTCGGGGTTACCGCTCTTGGTACTGAAAATTAACCCAGAGACAGACCCGGGAATACCGCCAGGGAGGTTAAAGGGATCCATCCACCATCAAGGGGTGAGTGGAAATCTTCCAATGGGGACACCTCTTACTGTGAGAGCTTGAATTCCCTTTACTACTGCAGTGCTCACCCCCTAAGGAGGCGCTGGAATAACTCGGTATTTCCATCCTCAAGCCGAAAATATACCGCCCAAACAGGATCCACAGCACATCAATACACCTTAGAGAGTTTTATAACAATTTTACTAATAATTGAAGAAAATTACATTCAGCATCATACACTAGTTATTCTGACACTCAACAGCCGTGGTTGTCCGTATACTGACATATGCAGCACTAAATACCTCAGATGTTGTTCTAATCTTTGACTACTTGGTTGCTAAAGTCTCAGTCTCAGGTAATTTCTGACTCTCTAGACTACTGGCCAGTAGCAATAATCTAGGCTAGCCAATGTTGGGGCCCATACGGTAATGCAGATGTGAATTAAAGAATATCACACATGGCTGAAGGCCTCTCACCACTCCCAGTATTAATCAGAAGTGACAATGTCTGTCAGCAAGAGACGGGCATCCCCTTTCTCTCTAGCCAACACCTCTAATGATGCTGAAGTCATCAGCTGTCCTCTTGGGGTAGTTTGTGGTCACCAGAAGACACTGGGAACTTTCTCTGCAAACGTCATCAGGTCTGTTAGAATACACATTGCTGTGTTTATAGCTATAACTCCTGCAGTGTACAATTTTGGTCACTAGATGGCAGTGTTTATAAGTTCTGTTATACAGTATCTATGGTATATACTCTGTTGTATTGTAATAAGGTAGAGAATAAAGCTGTGGCTTCCTTCCTGTTTTTCAAGCCAAGCCATGTGCAGCATGCATATCAGACTGTGTGCTTGTGCATGAAGTTCCAACAAGGCCTCCCGCCGATTGCTGGGCCTTCAAGGATCCCTCACCGTATAGACTCGGCCGTTCGTCCAGGCCTCAATGCCCCTGCTGTCACAGTGATGCTGTCACAGTGATCCCACTGAAGTGACCTGTCAGACGACACTGGGCACCGCAGTCAGGGAAGAAGTCTCTCTGTCTCTCTCTCTGGAGGCCCCTTTGGTCTGCTTACACTTCCCTTGTAGTGCACACACAGGTTATGTGGCCTCTTTTGTCTCAGTGGCATCCACACACCTCCGTCTCTCAACAGGGTTCTCCCGGACTGAGCACACTCCGTGTAACAGCCCAGTACCACCCCTCCTCTGCGAAACACAGCCTCCTGGGAGTTGCAGTCTAAAAGATCTCGCACAGCATCGCTGACCTCCTGCTCTGCACTGCAATCCCCACAAATCTCCTAAACACAGGCTGCAAAGTTCAATTAACTGTCTATAATCAGGGCATTAGTCATTTCTGTTAGCAACATAGGCATATAGGGGCTACACTAGGAAGAGATTACCTATAATTTCCTGTTGCGCCTCCAATGAAGGGGAATGTCTCCAATTAAACATTCTTCCCTACACTGCCCTACTTTAGTCAAAGTAAAAAAAAAAAAGGGTTGGACTATACATACACTAAGGGGCATCCCTATCCTATGTTTGCCACCTGAGGTGGCTGGTGGGGGAAGTCTGGTAGGGTTGGGGGGTGTTGCTGGATGGTGGACAATCAGTGTGGGGGGATGCTGGTGGAGAGTGACGCCGCTAAGATCTGAGCGGGGTGACGTGTAAGGGTTCTGTATCTCCCAGTCCAGCTCTTAGAACTTGGGATGCTCCGGCCAGCGTCCCGTGAGGCTTCTGGCAACCAGTGATGTCACTGGTTGCCGGGAGCTCAGCGGCACACCAACAAGAGCAGCCTAGGTTGCTAAAAGCTGGGTGGAGAGATATGCATGTCCGTTACATATCTCGCTGCCCGGCTCTTAGCAACCTGGGATACTCTGGCCAGAAAGGGTGCGGCAGGCATACTGCAAACATTGTACAGCAGAGCAGCCAGTAAGCCCCCCACTTCCCCTTGTGACCCAAAGAGATGCAACCTGAGGCATCATGAGGTTATAGGGACAGCCCTGCATACACTTTATAGTAAACCTGTGACCTGCCCGTGTAAGACAAATTAACTGTTTGCTGCAAATTACCTCCCCAACATTCAACTGCCAGGGTAAAAAGAAATAACCGGTACTCTTAGCTAATGGGTAACAATGCTGCACCAGCACTCATCCATGGGGACAGTCTACAGCTCTAAATAAGCTATGATTTGAACAACCGGAAGCTCAAACAAGATGCTTTCTTTTGTGTCCAGCTTTTAGAACAGTGTGGTAGAGAAGTTAAGGAAAGGTATGTGCTTCTGGGGATTCGGGGGATTAAAATAAACCTGTTTCTTTGACTTGAAAGGTCACTTTGAAACAGGATTCTCAATGGATTCTGCCAGGTAAATAAAGGTCACCTTGGGGAGAGGAACTGACCTTTCCTTGGAGCACCTGTTTGGGGGTGCTAACCTCAGTTATCAGCAAAGCAGCCCAAGTCAATTTGACATGCTAGTCCCTACCTAACACTTGTTGCAACATATTATATAGTTTTCCATTTATGCTAGCTTTTGGCATCCAAACAGTTGAATCCAAACGACTGACCCTGTTAGACCTGTGCAATGTAATGATCCCCTGGTGTCAGGGGAGAGGTGAAAATATAGTAGGTACAGAATTACCTCCTATGCCTCTATGACCGCTAGTTTATGAAACACCTCAGGGCAAGAGCGAGCTGTAAAGCTATTTAAAACTGCACCAGTATCTGAAGTGGAAATAGCTGTATGTTGATAATGTCTCCCTGTCCAGACAGAACACCACTGTGCTTTGTGTCCAGTCTATGCCTATGAATAGCAAAGGATTTATTAAACGCTGACAACTCATCTCTCTAATGGGCCTTTTTGGCAGTTCACTCCGCTGGTCTCCCATCTTTAAAATATTAATGGGGTAAAGTGACATACGTCACACTGTATCCGCTGTCTCCACAAAACAACGCGCTAATGAAAACTGCGACATGTGAAATGCTCATTTATTGTTCTGTCCTACACAAAGAGATGATGTGTAAGAGGCACTCTTGGGATTAGGAAGCAGAAGGTGACCTGAGAGTTTAACTTATATTCGGCTTAAACAAAAATCATCTAGACTGGGGCAGCCAAGAAAATAAATAAGAGAGCAGAAATAGTTACAGGAATATATAACGTTTTATATGCCTGTTTACATGCCAACATTCAGAACTCATTTCCAGGAACATTTTTCTACTGTGTAGGTCAATCTCTGAATGTCCTCTGCAGCTCACAGGTAGACAAATAAAAACCCACTTTAGCCTAAAAAATTTAGAACATATATAACTGTTATGTGGGTCATTTTGTAATGTATTGGTATTAAAATGACCTTTTCTTTTTACTCTACACCAAGCTATGAGTTTTTCGAACTGCCAAAAATTGAAATGTCACTTTCTTGCATTGAGATTGAAGTAGGTTTTAGTGAGATACTTTGCAGGGATTTTACATGCCTAAAGTAAAGTAGAGACTGCAGCATTTCTTACTAAATCAATGGCATTGCTCAGGTAATAATAAAGGCAATTCCTTCCATTAAAGGAGAACTATGGGGTCAGGTCTTTTCCCCATAGTTCTCTTTAGGGTAACGGGAGGACACAAACTAGCATCCTCCCATCACCCTAAGCTCAGTATACCGCGAGCTACAGCTCGCGGTATACTGAGACGCCGCAGCCGGAGCAGATCCCGACATCGATGTCGAGATCCGCCCAGCTGCGTGAGTGACAGCTGGCTCTGCCTATCTAGAGGCAGAGCCAGCTGTATCCGCCCCCTCACCCGTCCGTTCCGCCAGTCTGCGCTGGCTAATCGGAGCGGGGAGAGGGGAATCCAGCCCCTCCCCTCTCACGGCAGAGAGCCGTGACAGGATCGAGAAGTGAGCGAACACTGGTATGTGTTCGCTCACCTCCCGATCTACTGAGCCGACCTGTGACAGTCTCATTGTCACAGGTCGGATAGAACTATGAGGTGAGTGAAAAGCACTCACCTCATAGTTCTCCTTTAAGCGCTCAGTTTGAGAAAAGACATAGTAAAGTTAATATCAAATTCTTTAGTTTAGAGTCAGAACAGTATACACCATAATGGCACCATGGGCTGGTGGCTAGGGTAACAAAATAGGGGTCAGCACCAAGCCCTAACCTTTACTACTCAACTTTACCTTTAATTCTCTCTTCTCGTCACATAAGGATATTTGCAGCTAAATTCAGGAAAAAGACTGTAAGGGAAGGAAGTGCAAAAGATGCTACGAGGAGTCAGAAAACCCTTTATGGTTCAGAAAACATGAAAGCACCTTTCCGTTCTGTTGTTTGGTGGCCTGCACAGAAGAAACATAGCTGTGGACATAAAGCAAACCCCATACTGCCTCCAACAGCACATGCTAACGTTAGTTCTTACTGAAATAATGACATGCATGATGTTGAAATATGGCCCTGCTCACAGTTACACTTGAAGGTGAACCTGTGAGCAGACCTCCCCAGCAACGTATACTTACTTTCCTCTCGCTTTCGAAAGGTAAGCCCTGTGTAATCTATAGGTCTCTGGAGTTATAGCTGGTAAGGGGCTATGGACTCACAGTGTGACAGCATTGATTGACCCAGCACTGTCACATTGAGTTAGTCACATAATTGTTAGTACCAGTATTTTCTTTGGCTCTTGGCGCCCAACAGAGGGGCAGGGAAGAGAAGAAAAGGTAATTATATACTGGTGGACATGGGATGGGTTACAGCAAACCTGTGGTTTTTCCCTTAATGAATTATCATAGACATTATTTGACTCATCTCATGAGACTCTGCCTGCAGCAAGCTCCCCAAGTGGTCTATTCACAAGTGTGTTAAATTTAAACAAGTGTACGCTACTACACGTCTGCAGCATCGAATCAATGGCTAGTAGCGGAATTTAAATAACAAGATAATGCACTTTTAATTAACATGCATGATATATATATATAGTTAGTCTTTCAGGAACTATTCACTACTCTAGTTATCCTATGCATACTAACCTAAGAATCTCATTTTGTTTATATTATGTACAAGGGACTTTGTGTTCGCAGGAAGGGTAATGTAATTGTGGCTGCTGAGCTAAAGGAGGATTTAATAGAATTTGTACTGTGAATGTTTCTTTCCTTATAATAAAAGTCCATGTTTGTGAAACTGAAAAATACCCTTAGTTGAATACTTCTCAAATGTCTTTATTTTGACAGCCCCAATGGTCAGATCTTGAAAAGGTAAATCGTACTAAAATGCACAATTTTTACACAATATTGTTACATTTTTGGTGATGTTTGGCAAATTGGCTCATAGCTTAAATATCACCATTTTCATTACACAAAGTTGGTAGTACTTATTGATAACAGATCTTGTACAGCAACTTGGAATTTCTTAGCAGGCTAAGGAGTTCATGAAGAAATTAGGTGAATCACAATTGTCTTCCAGGTTTAATAAAATGTAGAAAAGGTTTATAAATATAGTTAGTCAGGTTGAAAAAAGACACATGTCCATCGAGTTCAACTTATAGAAATATGAAAAAAAGAAAAGCCTAAACAGAACGCTATGCCCACAATTATCCACTGTTGATCCAGAGGAAGGCAAACTATCTATATTGCCAAACATCTTTAGTTTTCAAGTGGGGGGAATTATGACATTGTGGATACATTAAGGTACAAAGGGGGTGCCTCAGGGGCTGGCTACATTCCCTATGGTTGATAATGCCCCTGCACCACCATTAGTTACCACATTTTAGTGTCCTCATGTTCCCATAACTGTTCCTAAAAATTTCCCCAGAAGCCTCAATTCCCATGTCCACAAACATCGACTCATCTCCTTTTTCTAAGGACCAGTCAGTGAAAGGTTTCCTACTGGAAGACTGGTCCTAAATAAGAGGTTGAGAAAACCTGGAATCTTGTAGAGACAGGGCGGATATCCCCCAAAAATTATTTTCACCCTCATTTACAGTTTGTCAGTGAAAAATGTGTCTTTGCCTAGAGGTCAAAGAAGGATAGAGGAGAGTCTGAGATACCAGATGTGGAACTCCAAATGCTGGGGCAACTTTTATGAACTGCAAAAGGTGTCCAATGGACCATTCTCGAAGATTGCAACTAAAGTATATAAACAAAGACCTTGCTTGGGTAGGCCACAGCTGTCCTTCTGAGGAAAGTAATCAGCTTTGGTGGAAAGTTTATAGGATAGAAAAAGTCAGGAGGTCTAGTAAGACGGGGTTAAGGGATTTTTATTAAAAGTACCCATTAATTCATTAAGGGGCCTAATGATTGGTTATTGTATAATTAAGTAAATGCTTTTTACACAAAATACATCATAGGTTATGTGGTTCCTTGTTGGAGTTGTATTTATGTATTTTCAAATAAAACACAGAGAAGCACCACCCTGGACAGTGACCCATTCTTATCTAAAACCAGTAAAAAAACTTGAATTTGGCACCTATAGCATGCCCTATGTGTACTGGGTCTGTGGGCTGTGCATTTGCTAGATCATACCAAAGCATGTAAACAAAGCACATGCTTGAGTAGGTTGTGGAGTGGGGGATTTATAGGATAGAATAGGCCAGGAGGGTTGGGAAGAGGGGGTTGGGGTAATTTAATTGAAAGTACACATTAATTCAATGAGGGATCTGATGGTTAATGTATAATTAGGTCATTGCCGTTGCGTAAAATGCATCAAACACTATGTGGATCCTTGGAGTTGTCCTCCTGAGGTAAGTAAGCACCTGGGGTGGGGAGTTTATAGGACTGAGTAGGCCAAGAGGGCAAGGGAGGGCTACTTTTACTGAACCCTTTAAGAATTATGGTGTTCTTAAAGGTGCATGGATAGATGACATAAACAAGAACGATTATACTTAATTTGAAAAACAATATTGTGCCGAGCTAATAATCATTAATATCTGATTAAGTCATGTGTTTTGACGTAACGTACGTAGGGCAGAGCTTCTAATGTCACTGCACTGAGCTGAGCCGGACGAACAGGTTTTTTTTTTTATCGCTTTGCTGCCATTTGCCCTGCTGGTCTGATCCAGCAATACCCAATACCTGTACTGTTTACACCATTGTGAGTACGCATTTTTAATTTAATAAATTGCATTTTATTGGACGTTACGCACTATGTCCTTGTCCTTTTTCTCTTTCCACCTGGATTTATACTGGTACCTGTGATCTGAGGAGACCTTATCGCATTTTCTGTGCATGGGCTTCCCTCCCCCATTAAGAAGGGAAAAAGCGCATGACCTAGCTCTGTAGGTCTACCTCCCCAGGTGAGCACTCACTTGATGTCATCACTCACTTGGTGGAGGTGAAGGTCTGACTGCATTGTGTGATTATCCTTACCTTAGAGTAATATGCAGATTGGCTGCGAATCATCTGAGGATTTTTTTTGCACAATTACCATTGTTTGCTTTTGTTTTTTCCTTGGGACTTTTTTTTGTCTATATTGCTTTTTTATCTTTGTGTAGATATTTTCTATGCCTCATTTGTTTGAAGGCTCATATATGTGACTCATTTATATATGTTTCAATTTATTAGATATGTATGATTATTAGCTTGGCACAATATTGTTGTTCAAATTTTCCAGATATTTAGTTATATCCTTAGTGCTTGGTAGCTCTTATTTCCACATTACACTTACTGACATCATTTGTTTCTTTTATGGTTTTTTTCGAATCATGGCTTCTCTATCAGATTCACTAACAGCAAGGTTTGTCCACACATTTCCATAACAAATTGTGCTGGTAATAGAAATTTGCCCTCATCAATCATTAGCTTCGTGTCCTTTAGTCGACGTAGCAGAAAATGAAGTTGTTATGAAAGCAAAAAAAAATAACAGCTTCTGTCACCTCCTAGTAAAATACGCTCTATGCAGAAGCTTCAAATATATAAATATGCCATGCGCCCACGTGAGGAGCATGTGCTAAACTACGAGCAGATAATGATCTGTGGCTGCAGAGATCTATTGCTTGGGCAAGGCATGACAACTTGGTGTTTAAATGACTTAAAGCGAACCTGTCATGATGCTGATAATTCCCCATTTGTCATTCTTATACTAGAAACTTGCCACAATGCCTGTGTCAAAGGGCTTTGGGTTTGTGTTGATGGACAAATATAGCTTGCTTTTTAGGTACATTCTGCTTGCATTTGACACCAGTTTGAGACACTTCTGAGACCATTCATAGTAAATTGATAGGTGCATTTGACCCCTTTGACCTACACCTAGTGCACCTATGAGCTGCATTATCCTGCATGGCTGTTATTGCATTCTTATTGACTTGCATGTGGGCAGAAGCACAAAGGCCCCCATCACACTTGAGCTGAGTGTCTGTGGTCGTTTTTTCAATTAAGCTGATATAGTAATTTAGACTCCATCAGGGGCGGACTGACAACACATGGGGCCCCCGGGCAATACAAGATTATGGGGCCCCCTTATGCTCCTCCCATATACAAGTCCCTCCCACACGCCCCACCTGCATAGACATTCTTGTGTCACAGAAATATTTCTCCACATTATTTTTCAAATAGTGGGCCAATTCACTAAGATGAATTACTGGGGAACTGGCTGTCCAAGCTTTCGGGCTGTGAGCTGTGGGAGGTTAGTGGGAGGGGCCGGACAGTGTCAAAGTCAGTGTTTTATAATTTTTCTCGATCCTATAAATTTTCTCCACTGTGTCACTTCCAGTGGGGCCGAGTCATCCGAATCAGCTGTTTTCATGACATGCGCACCTGGAAGAGACGCGGTAGAGAAATATATGGGTTGAGGAAAATTATAGCACACTGGTAGTGGAGGGATGCCGCGTCAGTGCTGTGCACGTGTACGACTGCTGCGCCCCTGGTAGTTCTGCCACTAACTCCCAGCTGTAGAGGGACTACAAATCTAAGCACAACAACAATGTAGAATAATATCACCAGCCATAGAGGACTATAAATCCCAGCAAAGTCAGTGACGGGCCCCCTGATGGCCGCGGGCCCTCGGTCCGTGCCCGACTGCCCGAATGGTCAGTCCGCCAGTGGACTCCATACATAAGGAGATTGTACACTTGTAACATGTAAATGCTTCCCTTATATACAGTCATGGCTAAAAATATTGGCACCCCTGCATTTCTGTCAGATAATGCACCAAACTTGCAAAATTGTAATTGCAAAATTGTTGCAATTACAAATGTTTAGGCATTCTCATGTTTATTTCTTTTGTTTGTATTGTATTGTATTTCTCTTGTTGACCAAATTTACACGTTGGTATTGGGTGTGCCTGCTGAGTGCACAAATACGCACACTGTTATTGTGATATGACTATGTGTGTCTATGGCCTCGTTCACACATGGATTGAGAGTTTAGGAAGGAGGAATGCTGATTAATGTGCATGCAGCATTAACCTACATTTAGTGGTGCACTAAAGCAAGGACAAAAAGCACACTCAGCACCCTGCAATGGTTGGTTTCTTGTTATTTTGTAACACTGGCACATGTACTGGCTGTCACTGGCACAGGATGGCACACGTGGCTACCGCTGGAAGTGGCTAGAGTCACTTTATGCCTGGCAAAATTGTGCAGACAGGAAGTGGTACTTGCATAATTTCCCAGTCCTCTGATTTTTACTTAACTGCCTCACGGCCGGCCGTTGTATGTAAACGGCCGGCAGGGAGCTCCCTGGATCTGAGCGGGCGTATTTAAGCGTCCCGTCAGCCACGCCCACTCGAACGCGCGGCATGCACGAGCAGGAAAGTGACAACATTTAAAAACAGGCAGCAATGTCTGTTTACATACAAGTGATCCGCCGGCTATCGCTTTTTATAACTTGCCGGTATGTGAGCCCCCCCCTTCCGCTGTCCCGCTGGTTCCAGGCTCTGCTGTGCCCGGTGCGAGCCTGGGGCCAGCATAGTGGCTCTCTGACAGGGGATCAGAAGGAGATGGGTACACTTGTGTCACTCTCCAGCTGCAGAAGCTGATGAAGCAGATCTCTGCTTCATCAGCTTCTTTGGGGGTCCCTGGGTGGCATTAGGGGTCTTGGAGACCGCTGATGTCTCCATAAAGAGGACCTGTCACATAGGGGGATTTCTTAAACCCCTATGTGATGACAATAAAGTTAAGTGAGAGAAGAAAATAGGAACAAAAATTAAAAGTTGCAAAAAAAAAATTAATTTAAAGTCACACATGAGAAAGAATAAAAAAAAAACCCCATACATACACGCGTGCAAACATGTGTCGGGTGCGCATACGTGCTAAAGCGACGATTCTGCCCATTACACCGCACATGTTACATATCGCCGCGAACAGCGGAGTGAGAGTAATAATTATAGGGCCATTAATTACTGATAACACTAAACTGATGAGTGGTTAAAGCTTTTACAGCGTCGCCTATGGTCAATTTTGGGTATGGTAGTTTTTTTGCGATTTCGCGGGTGCGCACAATTTTAAAGCTTGACATGTTTGGTGTCTATTTACCCGACGCAAATTAAGAAATAATGTCACCAGCACACCATAGTAGTAGTTAAGCAATAGTCCATTTAATGACACATTGCCATTCAATGCAAGCGCTTTCGGGGCCTCAGGGGCTCCTCAGGGCCTGATGAAGGGGACCCCCTGAGGTCCCATAGCGCTTGCCATCCGTGGTCACTACAAGCACCCACCCGTGCACGGGTCTCTTGGATGTTCCGGTAAGGAGTGCAGCAAGACCTCTGGTTCTTAATATTTACCTGACGTGACCCCGTCTTTTATATTTACCAAAAAATTGGGTAATATAAAAAAAAATTCAAAATTTTCTGTAATTTTTTCTTAATATAGTAAAAAATATAACCCCCAGTGGTGATTAAATACCACCAAAAGAAAGCTCTATCTGTCCCAAAAAATTGTATAAAATTCATTTCAGTACAGTGTTGCATGACGGAATAAATGTCAGTCAAAGTACCGCAGCGCTGAACACTGAAATACTGAATACTGAAAAATGGCCTTGCCAGGAAGGGGGTGTAAACACCTACAGGGTTATTCACAAAAGGGTGACGAGTTTGGAGAGGTGAACAATCTAGGACAAAATAGCTGATTTGGAAAAATTCTCTAATTCAGCTCACTGTTGTCCTAGATTGTGCACTTCTCCTGCCTTCTCCAAACTCTTCACCCTTTTGTGAATAACCCTGCTGGTCTTCAAGTGGTTAAAGGATATATCTATTGTCAAAAACTAAAAATAAATCTGTATTTCTATATTGGATTACCATACGTTCTATCCTACTTCTAATAACCATATCCATCTAGAAGTTTGTAAATTTAGTTATTGAAGATGTCCATAGGATCTACGTCCTCAATGCACTGACACAATTTCACTCAGCCCTGTGAATATGGACTTCCTGCCTTCTGAACTACAACGTTTGCATGGGTCTCTTGGATGTTCCGGTAAGGAGTGCAGCAAGACCATAAGTTCTATCCTACTTCTAATAACTATTTCCATCTAGAAGTTTGTAAACTTAGTTATTGAAGATGTCCATAGGATGTACGTCCTCAATGCACTGACACAATTTCACTCTTTCTGACACATTCAGTGTCAGAAACCAGCGCGCCTGAAGAGCCAGAAGCAGGTAGGCTCTATTGGGAACTAACAGGCTGAGTGGGAGCTGACAGTATAGTTAAGTGGCTGAGCAGTTTAGATCTCTTATGTTTCGCTCACACCATCCTCAGATCGTATTGGACCGGGACGCAGGCACTAATGTGCCATGCGTTCAGGTGAGGGCGATTGAAAATACAGGGGGGGGGGGGGGGTCGTGGAGAAGGCAGCCAAAGGCCGAATGCTCTGGAACGCAGACTTTGTGGTGTGAACTGGCCCGGAGTAAGGCCCCGTTCACACTGAGCGATTTATCGCGCGGTAATTCCCGCGATATCGCGGCTATTTAAAGGTGTTTTTCCGTTGGTAGATCTCGTTGAGCTCGTCATTTGAAAAGTATTTCTCCAAAATTGTGAGCACCCCTGCACTAAGGGAACCTGACTGCTTCATGAATCAGTGTAGCTCAGGGCCTGGACAGTGTTCTTTCCTGCCTCCTCCCAGGTCCCAGGAACCTAGGATGCAGTACAATCACTTACTGCTATTGGCAGGCTAGCCACAACATTAAGGTCATTTTCTACTCTAATGGACTCCATGTAACAACAGCTGTTCACCTTTAGGCAATCTTTTCTCACAGAGTTCTTGTATGCCATGTTTGTGAATTAATGAAAGCACATGAGGTATCATCACCAACATCTTCCTCCTATTTAGGGAGCACACTTAAAATAACATTAAAATAAAGGTATACAGGGTTAGCAGGACTAATTTTAGCATGGTATTTATGTTTTCTTTATATCCAGAGTTGTACATTGCTTAGTACTAGAAATAGGCAAATTTGCAAAGGTTTTGATTCACCAAAGGTTTGGCAAATCCTGTTTATAATTTGATAAACTTTGCAGTGAGTCCAATTAACGTCTTTGGGGGGTTCAATCCCGTAAATAAATGTTGGACATTTCGAGGGCTAATAGGCAAACGACTGCCAAAATAAGGCCCAGGAAGCTGGGTACTTCTATGACGGACACATACCAATGAAAAAAAAAAAAAAAAACTGTACAGCAGTCTTTTAATGCGGCTTCAAGGGCACACATCCTTTAAATAATATGCTTGGGGCCTTAAAGTTGTATATTGTTTTACAGAATAGTACAGTTTCATCTGTCACTTGGTTCTGCACAGGATAAATCCAATGCCAATACAATGACACTGTGGCTGCTCTCTGTCACCCCTTTTTATTATTGAGGGGGCTGGCTTATCCAAGAACACTATTGATAGTTCTAAGCCAAAGCGACACAATTCAAAGGCTACGCAGTTCATTATGGTTTAAAAAAATTATCCCAGGCAAACCCACATGATTCACCTCATGCCTATGGTAGTGGCAAACCGAAACTCCATTCCTACATAGCACCAGATCGATACAATCACATGCCCTAGTCAGCATCACACAAGTACCACTCAAAGCCATGTGAGTTTCACATGTAGGCCATCTAGCAGCCATTTTAGGAACAGGAAATCGGGTGATCCATGAACTACCCGCACACTAATTGAAAACCCTGTACTGAGGAAAACATGTAGGCTGCCATTGCTGATCTTCTTCTCAGAATGCTAGTTGTATGGCTTTCTGTGGCTTCAATATTCTCCTTGACCTGGAACAATTTCATAGCATTGTGGGTTGGCATGGAGTCTAAACTAGACATGTGCGATTCGTTTCGTTCCGAATCGAAATTCGGACGAATTTTCGGAAATTCGGACATTCGGATGTATCCGAATTCCGAATTACAGACATAACGAATGCAAACGAATCCGAATTTCCATTTCCGAAATTCGGTAGCGGTAGTTCGAACGTTCGCTTCGTTTTCTGTTCTTATTCGTTTCTTATTCGTTTCTTATTCGTTTCGATCGTTGGAGCAAAGTGACATTAGAGAAGGAGAAAAATATTTTTTCCCCCTCAAATGTCACTTTGCTGCAAACGAACGAACGAAACGAATAAGAAACGAATAAGAACAGAAAATGAAACGAACGTTCGAACTACCGCTACCGAATTTCGTCCGAATCCGAATTCCGAATCCGAATTGACTTTCACACCCAAATCCCGAAAAACGAAATAACACAAATCCGAATTTAAAACGAAACGAAACTAAACAAATTTTTTGGCAGTGCACATGTCTAGTCTAAACTCCTGATTTGCTTTCTTCTTCCAGGTTAATGTCGTAGGAAGTTCTAATGTACATTGATCTTCCATTCGGGACACTCCTTTTAGTGGCAGCTTTCTAAAAAGGCATTTTACTCACTTTGGAGAGATTTCCTTCTTATTTCCTTTTGTGTTTACAGGACAGGATGTGCAGGGACATCTCCCCAATGGCACACAGAAAAAACTTAATGTGACATTAAAGTCTCAATTTAAAAAAAAAAGTTACCAAACAGGTAAAAACTCATCTCTGTCTCCGCTGTTTGCAGAATCCAGCTTCTCGAGTGGCCGTGCAGGAGGATGTGTGCAGGCGCATGTGCAGCGGAGATCACCGGCGGGGAGAGGAGAGCTACTGTATAAGTCAATGCATGCAGCCGTGAGCGTGCACGGTGTACAAACTCCGTGGGATAGGAAAAGACAGCAGTCTGCGCTGGATCAGAGACCCGCACCAGCACTGGAGGGGTTGCTGAGTACAAGTGGAAGGAAGAAGAAGATCGGATCAAGAGGCATCGCTTAAGGAAAGTCCTTAAAGCAGCTTGGGGGATGGGGATTTTGACTTTAATGTCACTTTAATGCAGGAGTATATATATCTATATATATCTATACATATATATAGATATATATAGATATATACACACTTTTTTTTAATTAAATTTTTTTTTTTCTGTTTGCACTGTGCTCCTTATATAGTGTGTAATACATATACTTTCTGTACCTTTCTCTAATTCCCTTTAGTAAACCTCCCAGACTGCATGTGGGTGAAGACAGCAGCACTGACTGTCATTTCGATTGCCTTACCTAGGCTCAAATAACAATGCCTGAAAGATTTGACTTTTTAGGAGCACACCTGGGACTTCTGCCAACAACCTTTTACTTTTCGGTGCCCTCGAGTATATTTCACGCTTGATCTCAACTGACTTCTGATTCAATGGCATGTCAGTTACAAAACTTTTATCTAATTCTTATTTGTATTAAAATTTTTACTAAGAGATGCAGAGGCTGAACATAGATCAAGATTCCGTGAGTTTCCTATATGACTGCTCTAAGCTAACATTTTCTGCTATGCATATCTAGGAGTGAAGGCAGACTAGACCAAAGGTTAAGTAATCAGCTATCTTAAAAAAGTAACTTCATTGCTTCCATTTGTGATTAAAAATGCATACATTGAGGTCCTTGTGTTATCAATTTTGTAGGTCAATATGTACAACAAGCATTTACAAAACACTTAGCAAGCAAGCTTAAGGCAGCTTTTCTGAAGCCCTCAAAGGAGAAGTAAAGCTACTTTTTTCTTTGTTTGTTTTTTCATCATACACATGCATTGTAATTTTTCATTTTTTGAGAGATTGACATCTCCCTCCAACCTCTTGAGAGTTTGAAGTACAAGGATACTCTCCTGATACTAAATATAACGTCAAAATCTTCATACCCACACAGATTGAGGCACTCCAGGGTGTGCCCTTTACTCTTTTTCTGACCACACGCACTTTTCCGATTACTAGCCGACTTGCGGTCATATAGATGTTTGTGTGTTTTTTTATACCGTTTTTGATATGTGTGCATTTTAAATATTTACAAATAAATATATTTTCTATTAAGAAATATTTTTTCGTGTTTAAACTTTGAAATAATGGTGGGATCCCCTTTTGGGGAAAAATCATGTGTTTTTGCTAACTAATATAACAGGGGACCCTCAATTTAAACTGAATAATTGTCAGATATATATTATATATTTACAAACCTTCCTTTCCACATTTATGTATATCTTTTAAATCTATATAAGAGAGGACCATATTTATGGTACCTCTCTAAACTTAGGAAGGTATTTTGTGACTATTTAGACACCGACAAACGGCCTAAAAATGTTGGAATGGGACTCTATTGTGACGAAAGTAAGAAAAGAGGTGGGAGATGACAAGGATAAAAAAACAATGGAGCGAAACTTCAAAGATATGTTTTTTAAGTTAAGAAAGACCTACGAGAATAAATCTTGTCTATTTTGGAACAAAGTATATCTGGAAAGATATATAGAACAGGATATGTGCCCACAGGGCCTTAGATTACAGGTCTTCCCGAACATAAAAAACATCTCAGATGAATTTAAGAAAAAATGGGAATATAATTTCAACTTTTGCAGTAGGAACTTGTTGACTATGTTAATTGAATATTATGAGAAAGAACTAAAGCAGGTCATTGACCAAATTCAGACCTTGGTGCAAGATCTTGAAAACTATAAACAATCAGTAGAGTTTGAGTCATCCATGGTAACCCTCGAACAACAGGTGGAAACCTATAATAAGGAACTATTACAGAAAAAAGAACACAAATTTGAAAGGGATAAAGATGCCTTTATTAATGATAGGGCATATAAATGGGAACAACTAAATAAAGGGAAGAGATGGGATAATAAGAAACCCAATTTCAACCGATATAAAATGACACAAAAAGATAGAGGTGAAACATTGTCAGAGGGGACAGAATCAGGTCTGTCCTCGGCAGATGAATTAAGTACTGTCTCCTTTAAAGGATACAACACACGGTCTCAAAGACAGAAAAATAAAGGGAAAACCTCTAGGAACCCAAATACTGTACTACATCGAGGATATCCCAATAGACAAACTGACCGAGTTGGCTATTATTAGTGCAATGTATGGAAACCATGGTTTCTATAAAGTAAGACTTATTGCATGGCCACTATCATAAAATGAGGAATAGTTTGTAATGAAAATGAGACCTGCAAACACCTGCTGTTTAAGAAGGCTCTACTTTTCTCACTAGTTAAGTGGGGGTGATTTGGTTCCTTTTGGCCCATCTCGTGTCTGGTTGTTCTGTTGTATTGGTCCATAAGCCCTACTCCATAGAAGCAATGGATTCCTTACACTGTATTGATCGTAACCAACAAATTTGGAACAGTACGGTGCTTGAGATGATGGGGTCCTAAAGGGTCCTGGCCATGGGAAGGAAAACGAAAAGGAGCGTCCATTCAGTAAGAATGGGGGTCGAGAGTACGTCCCTAGTGTCCGGGATCTGGCATGGCCCAGTGCTCCCTGATTTGAATGGCTTCAGCTGCCCATGAGGAATATGTCCACCTGCTTTCGGCTAAGTGGACACAAGGGCCTTGCCCCTTTCAGGGGGTCAGGAGAGGGCCCTATCTCTTCAGGAGATGGACCATTTAGACACATCCTTTGTGCACTTTTATTTGGCGTTTCACATGCACTTTTTTTTGTTCACTTTTGCGTGTTCGGTCCCACGCACCACGTGCTTAAAGAATAAACAGAAACAGCTGTATGCAGTTATTAGTTCTATAATATTAGGCTGTATCTGTCTAGATTTACAGTTGGCTACTAGGACATAAAGGAAAGATATGGATGGCTCTAGCTACTATCATAAAATAACAAATAAACCCCTTATTTTTTGGTTCTGTGATGTAAGACCTGAAAATACCTCCTGTTTTAAGGAGGCTGTATTAGTTTGAGGGAGGAAACCGACACAGACACAAGAAAGAGTGGATAAACTGCATGAAGATAGTAATCCAGGTGGGATTCACATCAAGGACACAAAGCTACAAATCAGCAATCAAGTAGCCACCATGCTTCACGTTTTTCATTTTATTGCAAGGCTTACTTTGTTGAATTTAGGCAAATAAAATATATCATGGACTGATACAGATCATGGAACAAGATGATCTGCGCTTTTGAAGTCTTATTTATACACTTCGGTTTTATCGTCTAAACACAGTTTACAAACGTTCACCTTTAAATCCAAGCAGACATATTTACTGAAGCAAAATGTCAGGGCTTAGGTTCAGTCTTCTCTTAAAGGTGTAAAATTATTATGAAGGATCAATACTGATGGTAATATATGGCTCAGCTAAGAATAGCACATAAACCTCAGCACAATGCAGCCCCCGGAGCTATGCAGCCCTTCTATAAGCACTATACAAAGCTCACCTGAATGTATCTACGCTTTTCCGATTCACATAGACAGATTTCATCAGCAGATGATTGTCCTGCTAAACAACGAGACACCATGGCAGCTAAAAATAAACAGCGTAAGAAAAAAAATCGATAGGTTTTCAAAGGTCTGCTAATGTCATATTGTAATTCTGGTATTAAGGGAGATAATATTAATCATACATACTTCTGGCGTGACTAAACTGATCATTTCTCAATTTAGCCATCATTGAGTCTCATATTTTAGAGCAAAAGCTTTTTTTGTTGTTATTAGAACAGAGATCATTTCTAAGTTTATTCACATAAAGGTCCTTTATTCATCATATGCAGCCGAACAGTTTAATAGACCATGTCATTTTGGTGAGTCTATGTTAGCGCATACTATACTCCATATAGCACTGAAATGTTTTCCATACCTACTTGCCAGCATTATTATTGGAGTGTTAGATCTGCTCCTTGCCTGAGGTTGCTGAGTTCTTTGAAAGGTCTGAAAAGATGGTTACAACAAACTCACAATGGGGAAATTGTAATTACTTAATCGTTCTACCGAAATTGCCATAATTAATCACGAAAGACCCGCAGTCAATTGTTAAGTGATTCTATAATGGGCTGCCCGTGCTGTAAACTGCACAGCATAATGTAGTTGAAAATGCCACAATATCATGTGTGGCAGTGTAAGCCAATGCCACGGTGTAGGATGGCGACTTTGGCACCCAGGACTCTCAGCCAGAGGGGCTGAGAGGGTCCAGAATGTGAAACACGTTATAAGGAAGAACCTGAACACATGTAATAATATAGTGTATTACCACTGTGTGCAGTTGTTAATGACTAAATGCTCCTGTGTTGCCTACATCATCTATTATTCTGTTATTCATTGTCATTTTCTTCTGTCTTCCACTATATTCTCGGAGGCTGAGTGATTACAAATCACCAATGTAGTTATATCCATGAGCAGGGGTGTCACTAGACTTTTTGCCACCTGAGGAGGAGGGGAAAGGGGGTGTCGGTGCTGATGGTATGTTACCGGGGTGGAAGTTTTGGGTGCACGTTACCTCTGGCTCCAGCTCTGGTCGACATCCTGCCAACTTACTGATTTCACTGGTTGCCAGAAGCTGGATGGGAAGCCAAACACAGATTCCCAAGTTGCTAAAAGCTCTTAGCAACCTGGGACGCTCTGTTCAGGATTCTGTCCAGAGCGTCCCAGGTTGCATAGAGCTCTTAGCATTCTAGGACGCGATGGTTGGAAAGGGGGTGGCAGGCACACCATTCTGCCTGCCACCATCTCCCACATAACCCAAAACTGATGACTGACTCAGGCTTATAGGGATGGCCCTGGCCAATTGGAACTGCAAGCCATGAAAGCCTAGGTTTGCTGTGGGTGGAAGAACTATTTTTCAATATAATATACAATAATATAATATACAATATAATATACCTTTAGCTGGCTCTTTTTCTACTGCCCTTTCCACAGCACTTGGCAGTTTCACTCCAGCTTGACTATTCCACTCCTTCTTCCTTAGCGTCTACAGTGACAGCTGTCTTATCCAGAAAGTTAATATAAGTTGCTCATTTTCTATATTTCTGGCAAAAGTTGCAAGACATTGGCTCAAAGAAGGCAATAATCACATCTATACTACCTCCTAAAGGTAAAGTTGTCAAAAAATACCAGCCTTATGATCTCTTTTCTAGTGATAACAATGCAACATGCAGCGGTCCAGTTCTGGTCACCAGTACTAAGAAAAGATGTCCTTGAGTTGGAAAAAGTCCAGCGGAGGGCAACCAAGCTAATTAGGGGTATGGAGGACCAGAGCTACGAGACAAGGCTACTAAATTTAAACATGTTCACATTAGAGGTGAGGAGATTAAGGGGGGATATGATTTCCATGTACAAAATGTTCAATGGTGGTAGCAACATTAGCGATAAACTGTTTAAAATTAACTCCGTTATAAAAACTAGAGGCCATCACCTAAAATTGGTGGAAAAAAAATTCCAGCACAAGGGGCGAAGGGGGTTCTTCACAGTAAGATCAGTTAGGGTCTGGAACTCACTGCCACAGGCAGTGATTTCAGCAAATAATGTGGAATTGTTCAAGAAACTTTTGGACGATTTCTTAAGGGACAGTAATATACAGGGGTACAGGTAATATACAGGGGTACAGGTACTCCTAGAATGAGATCCTAATAGGTTGGACTTGATGGACTAATGTCTTTATTCAACCTCAAATACTATGTAACTATGTAACATGTCCCATTTTGCTATTCAGGGTGGTAGCATACTGACCAGGTGGCAATTGCACGTAAAGGTTGTCACCTGAGATATGAATCTTGACTTGCTTGTGGTTTTAATAACCATCAGGCCAATGTGTGTGTGAGTGCAAGGGATTATGGAACACCATGCAAGACTTCATGGTGAGGCCTCCAAGCATCACCAGGGCCTATAAATGGCACAATCTTGGGACTTATCTAATATCCAGTTATGAAAACTGGTTGACTCTCTTCTATATTTAGTAAATGGGCTCTTGCATAATCTTCAGGGTCCAGTACAAATACGCAGCCTGGACTAGCAATAACGTCACAAATGCCACATATTTCAGAATTCATCAGACAAATTAATGAAGGTTAATGCCTTGAGATCTGGGAATGTTACAAAGTTATGTCTTTGAAACATAAAGTACTTTCATTTTAGTTCTAATTTTCCTTTAAACTTTCTAGTTCTAACTGTTTAATATTGCAAGTTGCCAAATTATCCTCTTTTTGTATTCATTATGACCCATACATCTGATGATTTAAAAGGCAAATGCGACAAACTGAAGAGGTACAAGTGAAAGAGCAAATGATTTCTCAGATGATGCCTTGTTACAAGCTTCACATCCAGCCGATAGCCCCTTTCATTATCTCTTGGCCTACGCACCCGCATTCATCCGTCTCTGATTGATCTGCAGTCACAGTCCTCGGTGTAATCGTGGCCTCCTTTGTTCTCAGTCATACAGGTTCTTCTGACTTCCAGCTAATCTTGCAATTTGCAATGTTACCTTTCCAATCAGATAAGAAAATGCAGCGCTGTCTATTCTGAGCTGTATAAAGTGGGATGTTCTTGCCCATAGAAATGGAAGAATGGTCTGAGAATGTAGATAAGACATTGAGGGACAGTGTAGAATTAGAATAGCCCTGACTGGGGAACATACTGGAAATTCAGATACCTCCACTGTTCAGGTCCACCTCCTCCATTGATAATACCTTGTATCTATCACATTGCACAGGATGGGACTGATGCTTTTTTTCCTGCTCTGATATCACACCATTTTACTTCTTCTGTTTCCAAAATAACTCTATTAGCTTTCCAGGAGGTTTCAATTACAGCTAGATTATTCTTTTTTTTCCACACACAGTGTAGTTTGTATAAAAAGATTTGCTTTTTCATTCTAAACTGACTAAGTTGGCCATATCGAATTCTGCTCATTTCACACCTTCTTCTCCGATCCGGCCGGATAACACAAATGCATAACAAAGGTAACATTCCTTTAGATGATAATCAATTCTAATGGCATTTCTGAAGCCCCCGAAATGGACATTCACAGCATATAAGGATGGGGTAGGGTCAATTGCTTTTGGCTCTTTTAGATTGTTGAAATACACAACACATTCACTGCAAGTAATCAAAGAGCAGCCATAGTGTCTTAAAGTAGTATTCATCTCTTAATCTTTTTTTTTTTCTTTCAATAATGAATCCATATAAAACAAATATACATCACCCAGCAAAGTATTTCTTTACATTTTTGCCCAAGAACTTACAGTCATTATGTTTCTGAACAGCTCCAACTCTCTCGGCTCAGCTTCCCTGAACTTCCTGTCCAGTACAAGATCACAGAGGACAGAGCAGTCTCGAGCAACTGTCCAGTTACTAGCTTGTAATAGGCAGGGCCGGATTTACTCTCTCTGCTGCCCCAAGGCCAGGTTCATCAATGGGCCTCCCTCCCCACCTACTTCATTCCCCAATGGAGAACGGCAACTGGATGCCGGGGTTTGTTTTTGATTTTATCTTTATTATTTTTTAATTTTTACTTTTTTATCTTTTACTTTTTTATACATTTTTTTCTTTTATTATTTTTTACTTTTTTAGCACTTTTTTATTTTTTTTTTTATTTGAATTATTTCTTATTATTTTTTACTTATTTTTTGTATTTGTTTTATTATTATTTCCTTTATATCAATTTTTATTATTTACATTTAGCCCTGCTTCCCAGTTGTTCAAAGCAGATCTCTGGGGAATATTATCCTTAACCCCTGCAGTTGGGCTACTTCCACGCTACAAGCCTTTAGTACTTGTTTTTGTCTATGTTTACAAATTAACAAAGTTATACTCACCCGATACTTGGAGCCAGCTTGTTCTTAGACTAGTCCCTCTAGCCTCTCTCCCCCTTGGCTGCAGCAGTCTAAGGCCAGTGAGTCATCATATTCTATATATAGTGTATAAAATGTAAGGACACCGAGGCACATACCATCCCTGCAGCGGAGGAGAAGACTGGTGAAAGGGACCAGTCTAAGAGCAAGCCGGCTCCAATAATTGGGTGAGTATATCTTTTATATTTTTGAACCTAGACAAAAACGAGCACTTAAGCCTTGCAGTGTGGTGGTAGCCCCACTGCAAGGGTTAAGGATAATTTTCCCCGGTGTTTTGCTGTTCTCTGTAATAGAGGAGCTCTTATATTCACTGCTCTGTCTCCTTCCCACCTTTCCTACATTTTAGCCCTCCTTTAGCCTCTGCCAAAGTCTTCAGCATTTGACACCTCTGGGAAAGTTGGATTCTGGTGTCCACCACCAAATTACTATAGGACACAGCAGTGACATAATGGTCAGAATAGAAGGATGGGACCACAGCGGATGGCAGGGGATACAGACACCTTATTCTCCCAGAACTGTCGAATGCTAAAGTGTCTGGTGGAAGCTGCTGCACTGGAAGGGAAGGAAAGTAAAAGGACACAATCCTCTTAAGGGCCGGTCTACACCTTGGCGATCTGTGACCGCCAAGGTGTACACCAGAACCAGCACTGCAATCGTGCACGATAAGACGCGGATTGCAGCGTGGTCACAGAGTCGCCCATCACAGATGATCGCGCTGTGGGTGCCATTATTTTCTAATGGCACCCCAGTCGCGCCGGGCGGATTGCGTGGTTTCTCGCCGTGATTCCACCCGCGCATCCAAACACGATCGCGGCCTAGACAGCTGCGCGTCATGTGTCGCAAAAAAAGGTACCTGTACATTTTTGCTGAGATTGGCGCACAGATGTACCCCATTAAAACACGGAAATCGCTGTCTGCAATTGTGGAGGACCGCGCGATCCCGGATCTGCACCGGACCTAAGACCTAAGTCTTCCAATGCATTTCAATGGAGATGTTCACATCTTGCAGCTCATTGTCGCCTGTAGCTTGTTGCCGAAGCTTGTCACTCGAACATGAGCTATTTTTCGGCAGATTTTGTGCGATTTGGCCCCAATAGACTTTGATAGACTGCCAAAAGAAGCGCTACGTAGCGTGACAAAATGTGCACTGTAACTCAATGTCGCTCAGCTTAAATCAGCGCTGAAAAATCGCTTATTTAGTTGTAGCTCAGTGTGATTGGGTCTAATGCCTCTTCTATTGCAAGGAGCTGCCATTGTAATCTTCTTTTACATACTGACAGAGTCACTTTAAATTTAAACCTTATAAAATTCAGAGCTTCAGGACATACAGTACATGTGGCCATTTATTTTAGTAGTAATGGGCATCAATGTCTTCCATAGAGCAAATTCATTATAACCAGCTCTCTTTATCCTAGTACATTCCACTTTTTCTAGTGGAAGTCTGTGTTGTAGTGTCTGTCATTGCCATTGTACAATACCTATTTACAGATGGTGAATCATTTCCAGAAACACGTTGCTTTGCTGCAGAATTTTAATCATACTAATTGGCAAAAAGTGTGCCATTGATTCTGGCTGATATCTATTTTTAAATACAACGTACGATAGGACCATAAAGTACCGCGCGTGACAGCAGAGGGACAGTGAACTCAGTTAACACCGTACAGCATGTAGACTTCACTCCTCCTTTGTAATGTGCAGGGGAATGTCACAGTGAATGTCACATAAGACAGCTGTCACTGTGTGTCACCCCTTGCTGAGTGTCCCATCTGTCACTGCTTACCTGCCAGTGACTCCAGCTGGAAAACATCCTGTAACACAATCTGGGTGAAGACATGCACTCGTTGTGGTATTGAGGGCCCCTTTAGCTTTTAGAGCATCATCGCTCATGATGACCACTTGGCTGAAATCCATCCCAATTAATAGGAGTTTCCTATATAAACAAATAAAAGCTAATGACAACCAGTTTAGTGCATATAGGAAGCTAATATCCAGGGGGCTAGGATGTCCCTGAATTTTGCTTTATAAAGGAAAAGAATGCAAAGTCCAGGCAACTGTAGCTTATGCTTTCAGATAGTAATAACTACGGGAAAGTGCCAAAGAGTTCAGTTGTTTGGATGAGGACAAGAGTCCATTTTTAAGTTGCCTACAGTAAACTGAAATCTGATCATTTCTTCTTTGCACTGCTCAGACATCTCAACTCTCCCGGATGTTCTGGGAGTCTCCCGCTGTAAGATAGCGGCTCCCGAACACCAGGGAGAGAAACATCTTCTCCCGGAAAGGTTTACTCAGCACTGTAAACCTTTCCCTGCTATCTGTTGTTTTTCTTTTTTTCTTGATATCGAGACCACCGGCCGCTATCAGTCAGAGAAAAAAAACAAAACAGCATAGGAATGAATAGCTAGATTGCTATTGGCTATTTCAATTTGCAATAGCCATTAGCAGACTAGCTATTGCACCCGCCCACTGCTTCTGTCAATCAGCATAGGTGGACCTGAAGGACTCTCCTGTTTTTTTAAAAATGATCTTCATTCTGATGGTAGCAGGTGTCAGAATACAAAAAACAAAACAAAACAGGAGAGATGCAATTGCTTCTATGATATCTGCCATCATTTCAGGGGGGTGCCCTTTCAGCCCAGGTATGTTGAGATTTATAGTTAAAGCACAGATGGAGGGTGAGAGTTGCCAACTTCTGCCTTATAGGGATGAGCTCTGGTTTAGTGCAAAACCCAAACTCATGCAAACCTGGAAGTAAGGCATCAGTGCACGCCCAATCAGCTGCCATTGAGCCTTTCCTTGCCCTGTAGCCGTACATAAACAGAGAAGCAAGATGCTGCTGACCTTTATCAATATCATTGACCAAGTATGGCCATGTGGTCATATAAGACCAATGAGGTCACCAGCATCTCACCTCTGTTGAAGTGCGGCTACAGGGCAGGAAATGCCTCGGTCACAACTGATTGGGCATGCACTAATGCCTCACTTCCAGGTTCACATGAGTTTGGGTTTGCACAAAACCAGAGATCATCCCTACCAGAAATACATAGAGAATTGTTGCCCAACAATAGGGATCCATCAACTATAGCAGTGCAACTTCCACATTTGCATGAGTTTGGGGTCACGCCAAACCTGAGCTCATCCCTAATTCCTTAGTACTGAAATTAATTAGACAGCAGAGGGAGCTACTACTTAAAGTCCTTCACCCTCATTTTAATCCGCCTCTAATCTCAATCATTACCGCCTCCTTTTTTTTTTCAAGAATAAATTTTTATTTATTTCATATCATATACAATTTCTTTATACAATTAAATACGTAAAAGAATAGTACTGATGACATCTATATCCAACTACTATCTCTTATCCATTATTGCTTGTTTAAGTAGTATTTTTAATCACTTCTATGTTAAGCTTAGCCACCTTCATAGATACTATTATATCTGTTATAACCAAAAAACATAACAGGAAATTACACATTTATATAAAAAAAAAAAGCTATACACTCCCACTACCATTCACAGTCTTGTGCCTATGCTCTCGCTCCTACATTACAGCCTATCATCCTCCCTACAACATCCATTCTCTCAGCCCCTCCCTCCCCCACCCCCCCTTCAGTGCCCCTTCCGTAGTAGCTACGCGGAAGCGGTCCAGACAAACACATAGTAAAAACAAAAAACAAAAAAAAAGGAGGGGAGGAAGAAGCAAACAGTACACTAGTTCCTTATAGGTATCTTTGAATCTCTGTTGAGCCGAGAAAGGCCATCCATGGTCTCCATTTCTCTACAAATATTGCATATCTATCGTATACCCGAGCTGTCAGTTCTTCCATTCGCATAACATGATTTACCTCCAATACCCAGTCCCGAACCTCAGGAGTATTTGGTTGTCTCCAATGTCTTGGGATTATCGCCCTTGCTGCTTCCAATAAGGGGCATGCCAGTCCCCTCTTGATACTTTTTACCGGGCCCGGAAGCATTGATAGTAATGCCACTTCTGGGGTTTCGGGTAGTTTTGGTCCCATAACTCTACCCACTAGTTCAAAAATAGTTCTCCAGTAGGGCTTAATTCCCTGGCAAGTCCACCATATATGCAACATTGTGCCCTCATCTGTCCCGCATCTCCAACACATCTTAGATACTTGGGGGTTTATTTTATGTACTGTCACCGGGCATCTATACCACCTGGTTATTATTTTAAAGTTCCTCTCCTGTGTTCCGGCCGAGATACTCGATTTAAAAGTAAAGTAAAAGGCTTTGTACCAATCCTCCTCTGCAAAAATCTGTCCTATTTCTCGTTCTCGTTGGTATAATAAGGGAGGGACGGGAACATTGATTCCAAAAGTATATTATAGATTCTTGATACCTTGTGTTTCCCCTCTGATTTATATACATTACCGCCTCCTTTAACATAATAGGTTATCATTATTTGTTTTATCAGTTTAAACACCTTTTTCTGTAGAAACTTCTTTCCCCACTTCTGTCTTTTTTTTAGCTAAGGCAAGAATGATATAATCTATACTACTCACAGACGCCTGGGATATCAACGTCATATACTGTATACCAGATACCTGTGTGCATTCTTTTATCTTTTTGGCCCAATTCTTACCTGTTCACTGATGCCATGGCTTCCCATTTTTTTGCAAGTTGCAATAGTGGCCTGAGTGACCTTCTGCTTACATTGCCACTGGTATAGCAAATCCTAAACATAAAGAGAAAAAAAAAAGGTTGCAATTGCATTAAAGTGACACTAAATTTAGGTGTTAAATCTTAACAATGTTTTCAAGTAAACCTAAAAATGACCAGAAATGTATGTTATTTGTGTATCACTCGGCTGTAGATCCTCAAATCATCTCTGAATTGGTGCCGACACTGTCCTTCCTTCTGGAGGGGGGCTACTTTTGTTCCCCATGGTCCCCGTGTGTGTTGTAAAGTAGTCACCGCTCCAAGCTCACTCCTGTGATGGACTACAATCTCCCATTTAGTTTCCTAATTTGTATTGAGATCGTAGTCCATCATGGGAGTGAGCTTGGAGCGGTGACTACTTTACTACACACATGGACCAGTGACGGCGCTAGTGCAAGGCAGCACAAGCGGCCGCCTGAGGGCAATGTTGATGGGAGGCGCGGAGAAATAGAATCCCTGTCCTGGCAGATAACTGTGCCCGTCCCGTTCTCCCCGCTGCAGCTTCACAGACTGTCAGCGGTTTCTCCCTACAGTCTGTAATCGGCTGCAACGATCTTTGTCAGAGAGACAGGCAGCCGATTACAGACTGTAAGGAGAAACCTCCGACAGTCTGTGAGCTTCCGTCCCCCGTCCCGTCTACTCACCACTACACGCTGCGCTTCTGCTGTCAGCCGCGCAATCGTCCCCATTCTAGCAGCTGACCACAATAGCCAGCCTGTTATTGGCTCTTTTAAATTGCAGTAGCCAATAACAGGATGGCTATTGCGCCCGCCCACTGCCTGCTGTCCATCAGCAGAGGTGGACCTGATGGAGAACTTCAGGTGCCTCCTCTGATGATTGTCAGCAGGCAGTGGGTGGGTGTAGTAGCCAGCCTGTTATTGGCTATTGCAATTTGAAATATCCAATAGCAGGCTGGCTATTGCTCCCAGCAATGAAGTAAAAAAAAAAAACGACCATGGGGAACAAAAGTAGCCCCCCTCCAGAAGGAAGGACAGTGTGTTGGCACCAATTCAGAGATGATTTGAGGATCTACAGCCGAGTGATACACAAATAAGATACATTTCTGTTCAAAGTTAAGGTACTTTAATGTATTTTTAAGATTTAACTCCTGAGTTGAGGCCCCATTCACATTGAGCGATTTATCGCACGGTAATTCCCGCGATATCGCGGCTATTTACCGCACGATATCGCTCTTCAATGCATCTCAATGGGGCAAAGGGTCCTGCTGTCGCGGGTCGTGTGTCGCTACAGCAGGACCCTTTTTGGAGCGGATTTTGCCGCGATTCTCGCTTGCTCAATGCAAGCATTTGCGCGATATCGCGCAAAATGCAAATCGCGCGACAAACGCACGATTTGCGAATCGCGCAGTGTGAATGGGGCCTTAGTGTCACTTTAAATATGTGAAATTAGTGTTATAGAGATCTCCTGCGGTAATTTTGACTATTAGGGTAAAGTTCCTCTTTTAAAATTGCAGACTTCTACTTTATAAGAATCGCTGTCATGAAAAGATAATGAATCAATGTTTTTGCATTACCAATAGCAGCAATTTTGTAGTTTTTAAAAACAGCCAGGAGTATTGGTAACTTATATAATTCAAATGATAGCACAGAGTGTGCACAGATGGTGCAACTGAAATGAATTCCAAAAGGAATGACAGTTATTGTAGCATGGCGGTATATAGGGTAGGTGATTACTTATGTCTGCATATGCGAATGTTAACCACTTGCTGACAGTCACCACATTTTCAGCTCGTTGAAATCAATGACTGATTGTCAAACCAACTCTTAGATCTCTTAGTAGCATTACATGTGGAGCAGCATTTACAGTATCCTGGGAAGCGGCAGCCTGAATATTACTGTACAGGTACTAGCCATAGAGGGGAATGACTTGCTGACCAGCACTATGCATAGATTGTAGCATGCAGATCTCAGGATCTTATGGCAAGCCAGTGAAATGGGAGAAGTCTGTATCATAGACTTGTTTTTAGAGTTAGTCATTAGACGAGGGGACAAGAGGTGTCATATAAAGACATTTTTTTCTTTTAAAATAATTTTTATTAGGTTTTTAACATTTTTCAAAAAAAGAATGTAGCATTGATACATAAATGTCTAGTAGTGGCACAGAATAACATGTGACATTGTGACAAAATTAACAGGCATGGGTCAGCTACATATAAAGACGTTTAAAGGGTATCTATGGTCAAAAACTAAAAATAAATGTGTATTTCAATATTGAATTTCCATAAGTTCTATCCCACTCCCAATAACCATATTCATCTTTTGAAGATACCCATAGGAAGTACTTCCTCAATGTACTGACACAATTTCACTCAGCCCTGTGAATATGCTGTGCCTTGTGTCACCACTCCCACAGAGCCTGTCTTCTGAACCACAACTCAACATCTGAACAATGTAACATTATCATTGCTTGCTGGAAGCAATGCATGATGGGATATATAGTCTTGAGAAATAGAGATTGCATCACATCAAGCAGCAGGGAAAAAGACGCAAAGCACTCTGGGAATCCAGGAAGTTGATGAAAGTGATGGGCAGACAGAAGGCAGCACTCACTACATAAAAGGGATTTTTTTCAGGTAAGCTTTGGTTGCATTATGAAAAACAACTCTAGTATGTATTCCTATTACAATGCTGATGTTATAACAGGAGAGGATATGCTGGGACTTTACAACTCATTTAAGCTAGATATATATAATTTATTTAACCTGTGTTATTATTCTGAATTCCTTTATAATTATAATAAAATGGTTTGTAGTGCTCTAGGCAGATATATTCTGAATCATATTTGAAAGCCGGGCACTGCGCATATTTATTAGCGGATATGCTTTGATGTATATGATATGCTGTCACTTATATATCAGGGAGCAATATATTTAATGCATGCATTCATTTATGTAAATAACATCTTGTTAATTATGTTGTGACCATTATTTATTAAAGGAGCACTGTGGTCATTAACATTCATGATGCCAAACGCATGTGTGTAAGGATGCAGGGCATGTGAATTGTATCCTGTTGGAGTAGGGGGAAAGGGGGCTCTTCTCAAATACAAACCTGTCAGGTTGCAGCAATGCCAAACCATACATTTTCATTGCTGTTTTTTTTTTTCCTTCAGAAGAAAGCCAACGTGTATTTTAAAGCACAACTGCAGTCTCAGGAAACCTCCACTACCTGAATTAAAGCTGCATGAAAACTATGATGTTTACATGTCTTACTGTATTGTTCTTCAAGTATGAGTCTTGTCATTAGTCCAGTCACTTTTTCCCTGCAGAAAGTTGTGCCGCTATCTGTGTGTAAAGTAGCAGTCTCTCTGAAGCAGTCCAACATCATAGCTAAAGCTGTACAGTCAGAAAAAGCTTGTGCTCTCTGCCGGAGCCGTAGCTAGCTCCTTTTGCGCCCGAGGCAAGAACAGAAAATTGTGCCCCCAACAGACATGTTATGCCACCCAACGCCGCCCACGTGCGATGTCATGTGACGTCATGCACCCCACCTCCAGGATGGTGCTGGTGGCCAAATCCCAAATAGCATGACATTTTTTTTCGTTTGATGAAACGAATGAAAACTTTTTTAGTTTCCTTTCATTTAGTCCGAAACAAATTTTTTGTCTTTGCATATGTAATAATATGTGTGCATGAGTGTGAGTGTGTGTGTTTGAGATGTTTTTCTATTTGTATTATTTTTTTTTTAAATTATTATTATTATTATAATATTTTTACTGTGGGGGGCCTTCAGGGAAATATCAGGGGTCTAAACAGAAAGAAATAGAAAAAGAGATTGAGAACATAGAGTCCTCTGCCCATACAGGCAGGGGAGAGTAGCAGGATCCAAGGAGAAGCTGGAGCCTGTGCCGCTCCTCTCCTCCCTGACGAGCCGTGTCGGTGTTGGCCGCCTGGCCCCCTGTGCTCGCCTTGTCTCCAGGGCAAGGGGGGCAAGGGGGGCAAGGCCCTGGCTGCACCCCCTCTCAGCTGCGCCTGAGGCGAGTGCCTCACTCGCCCCATGGTAGTTACAGCCCTGATCTCTGCTGATTGCACAGTGGCTGCTCAGGGGAGGGGGCTATACAGAGAAGCTGCTGCTTACATGCAGATAACAGTCCTCTCTGAGTTTGGAATGGCACTAAGACTGTGTTTTGAGGAACTTTACAGAAAGACGTGATGTAAACATCATAGTTTTCATACAGACTCAATTCAAATTGATATGTTATGTAGAAACTTTAGTTGGGCTTTAAATTAAAGAGGAACTTTACCCATATCCTCAAAATAACAATAAAGGCATCTTTAGAAATGTTTAGTAATGACAATCTAAACACAGATATTGCTAGATAATTGCCGGCTTCTTATTCTTTGCATACCTTATTTTTCTTTTCCGCCCCAGTCTTCTCACAGTGGCCATTTTTACTAAGGGCAGATTAATCCATCTCCCATTACTTCCTGGAAGTCTGGCACGTGTGACTAAGACAGGTGACAATGCACATCATCTCAGGGGAGGAAAATTCCTTTCACTGATATCTTGTGAGATTACAGATGAGATTTCCCAGCAATACACTGGATGCAATGCTTGGGCACGATTACATATGTGTGCCAAAGTGGACCAGGAAGTAGAAAAAAAGAAATTGTAAGTAAAATAAAAAATAAGTTTGTTTAGCTCATGAATGTAAGATTATTTCATATCAGCATGCAGAGCTGTATGCTGGTGTGATTTTTAGTGAAAGGGGGTACAGGTCCACTTTACAATTTCTACTGGATGAATTTGATGGTGTATTTTTTCAACCTGACTAACTATGTAACTACCGTATTATGTTATTATTGTAACATATACCCAAAAACTAATTTTTGTCACATTCACTTTTTTAACTGTATATAAAAAATTATCACTGAGGTAATAAGCTCAGTGAGCCCATTACAGAGTCTATTATTAATCAAACCTGACCCACAAATGTGTTTGGCCATTAGCTGTCATGGTTATGGTCCCGAACATTGACTGCCCCTGTATGTGTAGGATCTCTTTGCTGCCATTCATCGCTGATATGGCTTTCTCATTTATCAAGGTGACATTCAGCTATCAACAAACTCACTGGCATAGTAACCAATCAGCTTCTCTCTTCAGTTTGTTCATTTAAGCTTTAAAAATGAAAGCTAGAAGCTGATTGGTTGCAATGGACAACTGCTCCAGATGTTGTCTATTCCAGACATACTTAATTCATCAAAACTGGATGAGACAGAATGTGGAGCAATTGCCTATAGCACCCAGTCGGCTTCTAGCTTCTGTTTATTCAGATAAGCTTTGAAAATAAGAGAGAGTGGCTGATTGGTTGCCATGGGCAACTGCTCCAGAATTTGTCTGCTCTAATTTTCATGAATTCTGCTTATAATCCAAGTTTCATCACTTGTTAAATGTATTATTATTATCGGACACAAAACAATCTTGCTGCCGGCCTCTTGGAAATGTATTAAACTGTAATGTATTGGCGTTTATCTTTTTACTCTTTGTTGCTAGGTTACCATTTGTTGTGTGCGGCAGACAATTTCCTATTGTTTTTCAGTATTAGCCAGCTGCTCAATTTTGTTCCATTGGTAATTAGAATTAAAAAAAAAGTAAAAAAAGTGCCTCTATTGGCACAGAACACATTTTTTTGCAGATTTTCAGGGCAAATGGCTTTGCGAATTGTTTATGAATAGAAAAAGTCCATGAACCCATCGCACTCCTGACTGCTTGGTCCAATGTTAACTGGCGGGTGCAGCGGTAGTGGACGGATGGCGCCATCACATTCAGAAAGTATAAATGAGACACCAGCACTCCAGATATGAATGAATAACATGTCTTTTATTAATGTGAATGCAGCATATTACATAAGTGTAATGTCTCGGGGGTCACGCAGGATTGCCTTCCTCAGGAAAGGCATGTGAACCCGAAACGTTGCACGTATGAGATATGCCGCATTCACGTCAATAAAAGACATGTTATTCACATCTGGAGTGCTGGTTTCTCATCTATACTTTTTGTTTATCAATAGACCCCTTTTTGTAGGTTCACCTTAATCAATTAGGCCAGGATAAAATGATGTGTCAGGTGTAATAACCAAGTCTCTTTATGCTTCAGATAACAGAACAAGAAGCCATGTCCCTGCCTTTTTGCTCAAATGCCGGTCTGTTCTGATAAACATAGCTTTAACACTTCTTGATAGAGTTGACACTTTCCCTGCCCCTTCTTGGCTCATGTACATTCCTATTGGTGAGTGAGCCAGCCAATCACAGTGATGGGACAATAAGAATGTCTTGAATGAAGGTCTCTTGAACCCTTAGGAAAGCGAAGCCCTGACTTAGGAAAGCATTGCTTTCTTGGGTGGGCATTATGGTAATATGCAAATATGACATGCCGATTGTAGCACGGAGTGAAGGGGTGTGGCCTAAACTCTACTAAATGCTGCACTGAGGTGCAAATATGACATGTCAAAAGAGTTGCCCACCAGACCTACCTTCTTCTGAGAATATAAAGGACCTTGCCGATTAGAAAGCGACTAAATGGGAGAGGGCAGGGTGCCTCTAGCATATTTCCAATGCTTCTAGAATGGTGTTTCTGCCCAACCACTAATACTGAAATTTGATCAAATGTCTGCTTGCTGTTGTCTTCAACATTTTTTTCCTATAGCAGCAGATACAGCTGTTTTAGTTAGGTCTCAGATTGTTTATTTTTTAGTGGTTAGATTTCTGAGCTGCAAGAATAAATTTGGTTTCTACATCATACATTGAGAGTCAGAAGAATGTTGTAATTCTTGGACTTATGGGTTATACTGAGGCCTCCAGGAGGTTTGGACACTGGCAAACAAAAAACATTAGGCCAGCCCCCTTATAAGCATGCCACCAACCCTCATATCTTATTTTAGTGTCCTAGGAAGTTGGATGCTCTCTCCTCTGTCTTTATTTTTACAATTTTTTATCTTCTATTAATATTTTAGATTCTTCGTGGATGTTTTTTCTCTTCAGTCAAAACATTTATTACGCTGCTTGAGCTGATCTCTACACAGCAGCTATCTGTATTGGTGTTTTCCTGGAGACGTATGCAGACCGTCGCCTCAGAGGAAGTCAATAGTGACGAAATGCATCAGGTGGGCGGATCTATGCGAGCATTACAGTCATAGAGACAGGAGCTCCAGTGGAGACAATCCATACGCAATTGCCTTATTTTAATTGTAAGTGCATTTTAATCGTTTTAAATACATTTATTCTGACATACTACACTACGGGAAGCCTTTTTTTCTCTCTCTGAGCACAAGAGAAGGTGGAAGATGGAGGAATAGTGTTACATGATTTTGGAAAGATAAGCCATAGTTGGGAGGAATCTACCCCAATTTATTGTCGGATTAAAAACAAAGGAGAGGATTTGGTTCTATATATATCAGCAAAGTGCTAATTGTTCATCTAAAATATGGTGAGCAATAGGAGTCGGTGAGTGCGGCCAGATATTATCTTTGAGCACGGTGGAGACTGGAGAGCACTGATTCACTAATTGTTTTTGCATTCACGGACGTTGGTGTTGATTATAAAAGTTGGAAGATATATCCTCACATACGAGGACTTTATTGTATCCAGAAATAATGGACTTCACACATGGTTATGCAGATTAGGTGGGGAGTTATACATCTCTTGTGAGATTCAACACAGGATTTTCTATATGTACACATTTTATGAGATGTACTAGTACGTTTATTTTTTTTCCACTATCATCAGCACAGGCATTGTGCAACACAGGTGTTGTGTATGACACAAAATTGTGTATCCCTTTGTGACAATTTCACATTTTATACTATTCTTTTCACATTTTAGGAATATAATTTTCGAGTTTGAAGCACAGTGATATTTTCTTTTTTCCTTTTCCTGGAGATTACTTGAAGGCCAAAACCTGACCCTGATGAAAGGGGAGCCTGCCTGGAATGTGACCATTAGGCATTGGGCACTTCCCAGACCTTTGCATACTGTGAGTGCTTCCCAGGTCCAGAGCTGTGGCAAAGCCTCTGGTGTGGCCCAGTGCCTACAGACTCACTTTGTGAGTATGCTCAAGGATGGGGCGAAAATAAACTGGGACGTGAGCTTCGGTCACTGGGCTTTGCATTGTGGTGCTTTCCAGTCCTGTTTGTACAGTGTCAGCAGCAGAGCGCTCTTCAGTTTCAAAGTAGTGATACAACCTCTGGTGTAACCGAGTCTATGTTGACTCCTTGAGTAAATATGCCTCTAAAAATGGCAAAGATAGCCTTGTATGTGACATTTGAGCACTGAGGTCTACATTGCGACACTTGAGATGGCTATTCATATGTATTGCACATAAAGGCTAACTGATCTGTAGCCCAAAAGCAAGAACTAGGATGCCTGATTAGGTTTCTTGAGATAACACAGGAAGTGTGCATAAGACACAGGGCAGCTCTGAAATTCTGACAATATCAACAGCTATTTTTGTTGCACTTATTGAACAGATATAGAAAAAAACTTGTAATGGTATCGACAGCACTCCACAAACATTCACCACTCTAGTTCCGTGCTCCCCAGATCCTCTCACGCGTTTCACCAAGGCTTAATCACTTCTAATGGTATATTTAAAGTGGAAATTGAATCTTAACCCTTTCAGTGGTGCTTCCGCCACACTGCAAGGGTTACGTGCTGCTTTTGTCTAGGGAGCTAAATAGAAAAGTTATACTCACCCAAACCACAATGCGGGCTTGCTCTTAGACTGTTCTCTTCAGCCCACTCCTCCTTAAAAGGTACAGGGATGCACTGGAGGGCCAGCAATCCAAAATGCACGCTGGTGCCCACAGTGCATCCCCACACCAAATACAGCCAAGCTAAAGATACATGGAAATTGCATTACTTATAACTAGCCTGTTTGCTGGGCCTCCAGTGCGTCCCTGCACCTTGAAAAGGAGGAGTGAGATTCCTCCAGGCATACCTGCATTCAATTTTGATCCAATATTGAGACTCACAAAAATTAGAGTTAGGACCACACTACACAGAGGAGCCTTGATGAGGCAGTGTGGCTTCCACATATTTTTTGCAAAAAGTTGTGCAACTAAAACCTGTTTTTAACGTATACTGTTAGACAAATTTGTTTTGTTGAAGGCTAGGTGGTAAGTGTGCTGGGATATTTCAGTTGTTTATTATAGTTAAAGTAACCTGACAAATAAAAAAATAAAAAAGTTTTAATAAAAATTACATTTGTTTCTATTTATCTACTAATTAACCCTTAAGTTACCTTAATTAGCCCTAATGAATTAATTCTTCCCCTTCTTCTTAACAATTATTTTCCTGATGATTTTTTTTAAATTTCTATTATTCAAACTAATAAAAACATTTTTTTGTTTTGATATGTTTTATTTGTTCTTTTTTTCAATGTTGCATTAAAAAAGCACACAATTGAAAAATAGATTTTTATTTATTAATAACTTTACAATGTTTTGTACCAGAATCCTAGTGTAATAATAAAATTAGTATCATTTTAAATGGGACAAATACTAGAATAAATTAAGCTAACACTGATCAAAATAAAAAAGTGTTTTTATAATTTTGCTACTTTGTCCATG
>NW_017306787.1:979460-998498 GCF_000935625.1 Nanorana parkeri
TATATATATATTATTGTTACAAGACAAAGCTTTTTTTTTCATTTTTGCAGATATTTTATATAGTGCAGACAGTTTGCACAGCACTTTACATTCACATTAGACCCTGCCCTCAAAGAGCTTACAATCTAAGGTCCCTATCTCACATACACACATATGAGGGCCAATTTAGAGAGGAGCCAAGTAACCTTCCAGCATGTCTTTGGAGTGTCGTAGGAAAGCAGAGCTCTTGGAGGAAACCCACACAAGCACAGGGGGATCATGCACACTCCATGCAGGCAGTGTCCTGGCCACTGGCCAGGATACAAACAGGGAACCAAGTACTGCAAGGTAGAAGTGTTAACCACTAAGCCACGGTGCTACCCATAAGAAACAATACATTTATTCCTTTGTTATCTTAAAGGAGAACTATGAGGTGAGTGATTTTCACTCATCCTCATAGTTCTAGCCGACCTGTGACAATGAAACTGTCACAGGTCGGCTCAGTAGATCGGGAAGTGAGCGAACACATACCGGCGTTCGCTTACTTCTCGATCCTGTCACGGGTCTCTGCCATGACAGGGGAGGGACTGGATTCCCCCCTCCGATCCTTCAGCACTGACTGGCGGAACGGATGGGGGAGGGGGCGGGTACTGCTGGCTCTGCCTCTAGATAGGCAGAGCCAGCTGTCACTCACGCAGCTGGGCGGATCCAGACATAATTGTCAGGATCCGTTTCAGCTGCGGCGTCTCAGTATACCGCGAGCTGTAGTTCACGGTATACTGAGCTTAGGGTGACGGGAGGACACTAGTTTGTGTCCTCCTGTTACCCTTAGGAGAACTATGGGGAAAAGCCCTAACCCCATAGTCCTCCTTTAAGTAATGACAAAGGTATCACCAAAACAATAGGCCCATAGTGGAAATCTAAAAATTGCTCTGGTCCATAGGTGGTGTGAGTGAGAAGCAACACAGGGAACCAAGCATTTGCTGCAATGCAAAGCAATGCTGCAGGGCTGCAGGGCAGCAGGGCTGTGCACTAAGGCCACCCCTCTCCTTAGTGAGCACCAATACCTCCCTCTCCCATCACAGACTACCAATGTCCACCCTCCGCCCCACACTGTGCACTAATCCCCACTGGGTAATTTTTTCCTCCCACTGACCAACTGTGTAAAAAATAAATGTATTGATTTATTATTGATTACAGAGATACATTCATTTGTATATTCATCTCTGCCTAGAGTTCAGCTTTATAGTAGAACTGTGGCCTCCAATTAAGAATTGACTGTAATTCTGAAACCCTCACACTTTTGGCTGCAGTGTCTGGGAGGGGAGCCCGTAAAAGGTACTCTAGTACCTTTGGTCAACTGAGTAGTGATAAGCATATTGGAAAAACAGGATTAGTGTAAATTGAATGTTATTGTTTTATAATAGTTAATAGCGTGATGAAAATAAGTGGATTGTATCCTTTATAAGCTCTCATAACACTTGTACATCAGTTTGGAAAATCACATTTTACCTACAAATTTTTAGGTTATTTCAATTTGCTAGAACAACAATTTATTCATAGTGTCTGTAGATGTTAACGTCTCTAATTGAACATGGATGACTTCCCCTATCAGGCTGCAAGAAGCACACAAAATTACCTGTCCATTTGTGCAGAAAGTTCTATTTGTAATACGGCACCTAACGCCAACATGGCAATTAGTTACAGACCCCCTGGGGCACAGAGGTTCTATACTTGGTATCTGTGTACTCTCAGAACCTTTTATCGCCTTGCAGCAGAGGCAACAGTTTTTTTAAGCCAAGCTTTGGTTGAATAATTGCAGCTGCATATTTTTCTGTTATTGCTATGGAAAAAATAAGTTCCTGCAGCATAAATTTTAATGTATCAGAATATAACATTCTGCTTACATTTCAATAGTATTCAGAAAAATATCCTTCCCCTTGCTGTAACCAACCTGACATTTTATTGACCTTTTTCCTATGATCCATCAGCAGAATACAGATGTGCCGTAATGGCATTTTGCGAGATGTATTGAGAGATAAGAAGAAAAAAAAGTAGACAGTGGTTCTGAACAGCAAAAATATATTTAGCACTGATCTGTATATCAACAGGTATTTTGAATCGTGTTAAACTGGAACTCAAAAAAAAAGGAGTAATTTTACCTTACAGTGAGTGTATGTAAAAACAACAAACAATCAGATGTCAGCTTACCCCTCCTTATCTCCTCCTGTTGTGACTTTGGCTTTTTTTGGCGATCCTGCCAGTATCAGCCAGCTATGTAACTTCTGCACCGCCTTACTTTGAGCTCATGCAGGTTTATAGTATATAAATATTATATAAATGTACCTCACCTCAAAGAAATCCCCTTATAAGCTGCCAACACAAAAAAAAAATAGAAAAATTGGTGTGACGCTATCCGTTCCCAAACACTACATAAAACATCAGGATCAGTTATACTACAAATTAAAACACGCCTCCCAAGGCCACTATTCTTGTAAGTACTCAATGTGAAAGCCATGGGAGGGTCCCGTATGCTGCCATGTATTGGCGTCAGAAGAGGGAAATTACAGATATATAAGTTCAGGCAGTCCCCGGGTTACGAACAAGATAGGGACTGTAGGTTTGTTCTTAAGTTGAATTTGTATGTAAGTTGGAACTGGTAATTTTTTTAGCTTTAACTCCAGTCAAAAAAAATTGTTTTTGTTTGTTTTGGATAGCATAGAGAAAGGTTAACCCCCTGTAAAGTTTGTGTTGCTGTGTGTGCCCCTGTTCAGAAGATTTCACCTCACATTCTGTCCCTGTGACAATTGGATTTTGAAAATGTTGGGTTGTCGTGGAAACAAGGATTGGTGATAAAGCTTCAGTGGAGACACCTTTTTCCCATAATCACTCTTACAGAAGTGAATTTCCCTTGCTAGGGGTAGATTTCCTCTCACTTCCTGTTGTCTCAAGGACAGGAAGTGAGATTAAAGCTTTCTAATGAGGATACAGACAGCAATAAAAACCTCAGTGACCCAGGAGAAGAGGTGGGGACCCCTCGTCTGCACGTCTAACAAGAGCCAACTTCATGTAATGTACGTACAGTACTACGAACCAGACCCAAAAAGGTGGGCACTCCTAGTCAGCATTACAACTACCCCTGCTATACAGTAATAGCATTCGTTTGTAAGTAGGAGTCGTAACTAAGTTGGATGTATGTAACTCGGGGACTACCTGTATACAATTTTTTGTTTTCCTGACACCCACATAGCAGCATATGAATGGGATATAGCGATCACAACTAGGGAGGGCAATGCTGAGATATGTATTTATTTCTACCACTTTTAACACATTTAGAACCAAAGTTCACCATGGACAAGACTCCCGGATAGACCCTGTAATGGGCAGGAGCATGGACCAGGTTACTGCCTTCCAGAATAACTCTGGAGGTACACCACTAAATTCTACATAGTTCAGAAGATTTCACCTCACATTCTGTCCCTGTGACAATTGGATTTTGAAAATGTTGGGTTGTCGTGGAAACAAGGATTGGTGATAAAGCTTCAGTGGAGACACCTTTTTCCCATAATCACTCTTACAGAAGTGAATTTCCCTTGCTAGGGGTAGATTTCCTCTCACTTCCTGTTGTCTCAAGGACAGGAAGTGAGATTAAAGCTTTCTAATGAGGATACAGACAGCAATAAAAACCTCAGTGACCCAGGAGAAGAGGTGGGGACCCCTCGTCTGCACGTCTAACAAGAGCCAACTTCATGTAATGTACGTACAGTACTACGAACCAGACCCAAAAAGGTGGGCACTCCTAGTCAGCATTACAACTACCCCTGCTATACAGTAATAGCATTCGTTTGTAAGTAGGAGTCGTAACTAAGTTGGATGTATGTAACTCGGGGACTACCTGTATACAATTTTTTGTTTTCCTGACACCCACATAGCAGCATATGAATGGGATATAGCGATCACAACTAGGGAGGGCAATGCTGAGATATGTATTTATTTCTACCACTTTTAACACATTTAGAACCAAAGTTCACCATGGACAAGACTCCCGGATAGACCCTGTAATGGGCAGGAGCATGGACCAGGTTACTGCCTTCCAGAATAACTCTGGAGGTACACCACTAAATTCTACATCTTTCGGAAGAGTGAATCCATAGATGAATCAGCTTGACCAAGCATAATGCATGTGGCCTAGTACACGCAGAGAGCCACTTTTTAAAACCACCAGAAAGATAAACAGATCGACCTGAAAGAAAAGGTAACCTCAATGTTCTTCCTCAGCATAGCAGCCACATTTCAGGCATGAGCTAAAACAGAAAACATAATTCTGGAATACTGGCAGTAATGATGCCCTATTTAAATGGAAGGATCTTCTAACCTTTGGAAGATGCTGGGAGAGAGATTTAGGACTACCCAGTCTGTGAAATGGTAGCCATAAGGTGGTTTGCAGCCTAATCTTGACTATCCAAGACCCTCTTCCCCGAAGAGATTGCTGTAAGCAAAACTAATTTACATGTTACTGTTCATGCTGAGTAAGTGTGAGCTAGACAAGGTTGAGGAAGGAAAAACATATACAGCACTATTTGTAAATTCTAAGGGAAAAGAAGTGACTTTTCTGAAGAGTGAATTCTTGTGCAAGCCCTTAAGAGCTTATCAATTAATGAGCTGCCCATTGGGTCTCAGCGGATGAATATAGAGGGTACTGACACCCAAGTACATATCGCTTGCCTGAAGAAAGTCCAATAATCTGTCATTGCAAAGTCAAAAGAGACAAAACCTTTTCAGCTTGCGAAGTCTATTAACCTATTATTCCACATTGTAGAATATGTGACATTTAGTAGGTGCTCTAGCATTCAACAAAGACTCAATGACTGAAGGTGAGCTATCCAGGCAAGGCAGACTTTACTTCCAACCTCCAGGCCGCTTACGGTAGTTTTGGATGTGTTTGGATGTAGCACCTGCTGTAGAAGATCTGAATATTAAGGATGGCAAGAAGATTCCAGGGTCAGTCTACAAGAGAGGGAAACCTGGACAGATGGGTCACAAGCACATGATTGCCATCACCCTAATTGGATAATTGTGGGTCCTATTTAGGAACCTGAAACCATTTGGACTGAAGGAAAACATTTAAGCATTAAAATATCCACTACTCTTGCCCTTAGAAAGTTCTCTTGACAAGGAGTGTCTGCACTCTGTGCTCTTAGGGATTACGCGGATTATCCGGAAGAGATCTTGAAAACCCACTTGCTGCTGATCCACAGGAAACTGCAGAATAAGAAAACATTCATTGTTGTCCAGGGCTTTGTGGCTTATAGTGTCAGCCAGGAAATTCTGGGAAGTTCAGCGCTGAATCCACGATTGGAGGTACCTCCATCAGCGGTTCCTACATCTATGAGCAGACACTAAGGGAGTTATTGAGCCAAAGGATACAGTCGTAGCTTCGACTGATCCTTCGGCTCTCTTCGGGCCAGTGGCAGCGAAGGGCTGCTGTACGGGCTATTCACAATAGCCTGTACAGCAGCCAAAGGCATATGCTTTGGCTCAACTGAGCCAAAGTGAAAGCCGACACGGGGCGAAAGCCTGCCGAAGGCCGGCCTTTCATCGCGCAAATGACAGCTGGGCAGAGCCAGCCGTGATCTCACGGCTGGCTCCGCCCAGTTGTACTGGCAGATCAGCTTCCCCAAATGACCTGGGTACGCTGATCTGTCATTAAACAATGACAACTGTCCGTCGCCGGACATGATGTCAAGGCCAGGTCTGCCCAGTTGTTGTTCATTGGCCAGGACCTGCTAGAAGACTCTAGCAGGTGCTGGCCAATAGGAAACAGTTGCACGGAGCTAGCTGTCACTGCTAGCTCGGCACAATTGTTTTTCTTTTTTTCTATTATTATTATTTTTTTCTTTTTTAACTAATTTTACTATTTATTAAAATTTTTCAAATATTTTTTCAACCTTTTTTTTTTTCCTACTATTTTCACTGATTTTCTATTCTGCTCAGTACCACAGAGGTATTGAGCAGAATAGCCGAGCGGCATTCAGGTTTTCACTCACATATTTTCAATAACATTATCAATATATTAACATAACTACATGATGTTTATCCTTTTGTAAATAAAAAAAATAAAAACAATCTTTTATAATGTACAGTCTACAACAAAAAAAGTTGTGCAAAACAAAGTCTATCCTGTGCAAAAAAGATAAAGCGACGTGTTAAAGATTTAAAGATAGAGTGATGTGTTGAAGAAGAACTCCGGGCATACATTTTATTAACCCTTGCAGTGGGACTACCCCTGCACAGGCTACGCTATATACAACCTATTACACTATTCCTTAGAGACTTCCTTCTGGCTGACTTCTGTTAAACATGCCCTCATCATCTTCAAGGCTGTGTGAATTCCTGTGCGTTCTTCTTCTCACAAACACTGATCACATACTGAAGGCAAGACTTGGCTCATCGTGCCAAAATCTGTAATAATGACCTTCTGCATCTCTGTAAATAAAATGGAGATCTAAAGTACAGATGATCCCTTCTGAATCAGGGCCACCACAAGGCCAAACTTTTAGGGGTTAAACAATGTTTTGTTTGCAGATGCAAAACCCAGTAGTCTTTGTTTTTTAATATACCGTATATACTCGAGTATAAGCCGTCCCGAATATAAGCCGAGGTACCTAATTTTACCACAAAAAACTGGGAAAAAGTATTGACTCGAATATAAGCCGAGGGTGGGAAATGAGGCAGCTACTGGTAAATGTACAAAATGAAGATAGATACCAATAAAATTACATGAATATTTATTTCAAAGAAAAACAACCTAGCTCTGTAAGTGGAAAAGGGGGGACAGGGCTACATATCATGTACTACGGATCATTTAACCCATTCATATTAGCAGAGGATAATTGTAAATCTATTGTTCAGTGCATTCTATATGTAGTATATAGTACATGTACATATAGAGTGCCTGCAACAATACATTTACAATGATCCTCTGCTAACAATCCCCTGCTCCTGACTGGCCGCTGCTTGGTTTTTTTTTTCTTCTTACTTACCTCGCCGAGCGTCGCGACGCGTCACTGCTGCTTTGGTGAGCGGCGCTCTGAGCGGGGTCATCTGGCAGTCTCCGGCCACCTAAATTAGGACCCGGAGAATGCCAGATGACCCCGCTCGGAGCGCCGCCCACCGGAGCAGCAGTGACGCGACGCTCGGCGAGGTAAGTAAGAAGAAACCTGACGCTGACTCGAGTATAAGCAGAGGGGGGCACTTTTCAGCAAAAAAAAATGGGCTGAAAATCTCGGCTTATACTTGAGTATATACAGTACTATTTTTGTTAAACACATATTATGGTCCAACCAATCTTTCTGTATTGATATGGTTGTCTAGATGCATGATGCTAGTCCCTCAGTTTATCTTAATTACAAGAAAGCAGTACATAATGAAACACTTTGGGAATTCCCCTTGTGAGGTCTAATATGGGATGGAACACTAACAGCACCTAACTATTGCTCAATACTGTATCTACGGAGACCATCGTTTATGCTGCATTGGTGATGTTAGATATACTCAGAGATGGATTAAGGTAGAATGGGGCTCTACGAAAGGTAACAGCTTTGGCCTCCTTATATCTTTGATTGACATTGATAAGGAATTCAATAGGCATGTAGACGCCCACACATTTGCATTGTTTGTATAAGCATGGCCTCATCACCAACTACCCACAAGTATATCCTCGCTTGAGAAGTGACAGGCAGGTACACAGCTTTGACCAAATGCACTATCCCCCTGGCTAATTGCAGGAGCATGGAGGTTGTAGCTGGGCCACCTGGGCATCCATTGGGTCCTATGCTCCAGTTTAAATTGCTTTTTGGATGGTCCCACTCTGAACATATTTGCTTTACTGATGGGACTGGTTTCAGAGTAAACATCCCCAACAGTTCTCCTCCAGTGGGTAAACCTAAGAGTTTTGTATTTGAAGATGTGGATTTTTTTTCCCCTAGGGAGCTCATAAACTGTCCAAATTCTAAAATGTACAAGGATTATTTCCCTGCTATGTTCTCCCTCCCACCTGCTTTATTTTTACAACAGTACTGCAAATCACATCGCTCTGATATTTTTACTGTTCAGACAGTCGTCTCGATTTACTACAGTTGTAAAGTAAAGCGTATTTTATAGTCTCAATGAAAGGGACTATTAGCATAATAACAATTTATGCATACACAGCTTTACAGTCTGGAATTACATCTGAAAATTGTAGTTTATACTAGAGAAAGGTAGTAAACAAGCTAGAGAAATACAAATCTTGCACCATTGGGTGTATATTAGTATACATATACAGTATGGTCTCAGTATATATTCTTTTTCTCCCTTTTGATTGAATAAACTCACAATTGCATTGTTTTCCAGCACTACTTTCTTTTATATTGGCATTTCAAAATAGCAGATGCATTAATTTAGAGGTTGGATGAAAGGTTTGGTTTAGCATAACACATATAAAGGTATGATACATATATGTACACTTCTGCAGTTTGTTATTAAGAAAGAGATTATTCCATACAGTATATATACACATACACAGTATATATACATATACACAGTATATATACACACTATATTATCAAAAGTATTGGGACGGCTGCCTTTACATGCACATTAACTTGTTTTAGTCTGTAGGGTTCAATGTTGAGTTGGCCCACCCTTTGCCACTATAACAGCTTCAACTCTTCTGGGAAGGCACCCACAAGGTTTAGGAGTGTGTCTATGGGAATGTTTGACCATTCTTCCAGAAGCGCAATTATGAGGTCAGGTACTGATTTTGGACGAGAAGATCTCTGCTCTAATTCATCCCAAAGGTCATTCATTGGGTTGAGGTCAGGACTCTGTGCAGGCCAGTCAAGTTCCTCTACCCCAAACTCGCTCATCCATGTCTTTATGGACCTTGCTTTGTGCAGGGTGAGTACCGTTCTCCTGGCAACCGCCAAACCCCGACACGTCCATCGGATTGCCAGACAGAGAAGCGTGATTCATCACTCCACAGAACACATTTCCAGTTCTCTAGAGTCCAGTGGCGGCGTGCTTTACACCACTGCACCCGACGCTTTGCATTGCACTTGGTGATGTAAGGCTTGGATGCAGCTGCTCAGCCATGGAAACCCATTCCATGAAGCTCTCTACGCGCTTTTGTTGTGCCAATCTGAAGTTTAGAGGTCTGTAGCCATTGACTCTGCAAACAGTTGGCGACTTCTGCGCACTGCGCCCTCCAGCATGCGCTGACCACGCTCTGTCATTTTACGTGCCCTACCACTTCATGGCTGAGTTGCTGTTGTTCCCAGTTGCTTCCACTTTGTTATAATACCACTAACAGTTGACCGTGGAATATTTAGTAGCAAGGAAATTTCATGGAACACCTGAATCCAATGATTTGGAGGGGTGTCCCAATACTTTTGGCAATATAGTGTATATATTAGCTCCCAAATATTTTATATACAATACTAATGTTAAGTTGTAAGAATTTTACATGTATGCATACTGAAATAAATAACTTAATTATGTGCACAATCAATATGCTAGCAGAAAAGTTGTTTGTGTCCGCATGGTTCAAATTGATCTTTTAGATAATCTGCCTGCTTTATATTTTGATCTGTGTGGGCACCTTTCAATCACTTTTGGGACCCATTAACACCCAGGCATTCCGTTCTGTGCGTTAATGCACACGCCTTACTGCACATTATAGCACACGTTAACATGCATTGGGTTAAGCCAGCCCATAATTTCTGAATGGATGAAAAAGCGTACATGGCCCATTTTTAAAAATGCAGCGCACCTCAACATATGGTATATGCATTGTGTTGTGCTGTGTGGTGGGTTCTACTGTACAATGTGTTGAAGTGACATTGACACAATAACTGGCAACAAAAACACATGCCTTCCTTCCTAATTTTAACTTGTAATAAAGGGTTTCTATCCCGATAAGGTCTGCTGTTTGGGCTTCTGTTACAATTCTAGAAAACCTTATAAAGCTCAGTGCAGTGCAAACCTTGGTATTAGCAGTTCTGCTATCAAGCTATACAATGGACAGTTATCCTTTTGACACATAGGAGGGAATTGATCAAAACTGGAGTAGACAAAATCTGGAGCAGATTTGCACCGCAACCAATCAGCTTCTCTGATTTGAAAATGAGACCAATCTGTCTAATTTTCAAATCTTACCTGAGCAACCTGAATAGAGATGCTGATTGATTGCCATGGGTAACTGCTCCAGATTTTGTCTGCTCCAGTTTTGATAAACTCCCCCCATACTGTTTCCATTTGTCATATTTGCAATAGTTCTGGGTACACGGGAGTTTATCCCTTATCCCTGTTTATCAATGATGATCACTAGTGGACAGGCTATATCAGAGTACACTGCCATTACATAACAACTGTGTAGTTTCCTTAGCATTGATCTGTTTGATGAATAGAAGACCAGGAAAAACACGGCTGCTTAACTCACTGAGAAATTACCCACCTCTTAATTACCGTTCTGCTATTGATCATACAAAAATGCCTGTGATAATGTCAAAATAAATTCTGAAGACAGATATTTTATAGCTAGGGGTGCTCTGGGGCACTTTGTAGTTCCACTCTTTAAAGCTAGAGTTGCCCCTGTAGCTCTAAAAATATTTTAACACATATATGCTTTGCTTTTGTTACTATAACATTTTTCAATGACTGCACCTATTCAAAGTGGAACTATGGGCAACAGCTGTTGTTTTTTGAGTCTGCCCATAACAGATTTACTACCTGTTTATCCAGCCAGTGTATACATTGATTTCCCACTTCCTGTAATAAGGTGACAACACTGTTTGTTTGTACTAAAATCACTGCAATGGTCAAATTCCACCACTTTGCTGCTCCCTGGCTGCTGCAGTTGTTCAACACTTCTGGGTGTGTCAAGTACTTGCTTCCCCTTACCGCACACTGCATTTCTCGTCTGCTCATAAAACCTATAGTGATGTATGAACCATCAAGAAAAACCATAGTGTGTGATGGGAGGAGCAGGTATTCAACACACCTGGAAGTGTCAAATACCTGCAGCATGCAGGTATCAGGAAAGCAGTAGAGTATGAAGACATGGGTTGCTGGAAATGTAAGTACACCTACTGTTCTTTTACAGGGCTGGCTTTGTTTACAAGGGGCCCCATGGGGACAAGTTTGATTTGTATCCAATACAGTCTAACTAAATAAGGTTATTAACATTGAGTAGTGAAGGGCGAATGTGTTTGGGTGTGATTCACGGGCGCCCACGTCCAAAAATTTTCGAATTGCGGACTTAATGTGAGCCCTATTAAAGTCGGCTCGTAGAAGGTCTTCCTTTTTATGTAACTTTGAGGGTGACATAGGAAAAACACCAACTCTTCAAATTACATGCTTCAGAGATGCCTTTAAGCTTTATGGTGGAGTTACGGAATAGTACAATTCTACGGGACAGGATTAGCAACCCTGTATTCTGGCATCACATAATTTGTATAGGTAATAATTTGTTTTTAGTCTTACATTAATCTTCAGCTTACATAAAGCAGCAGTAGGTTAGAATTAAGTCTTTGAAGTAGCAGCCCCAGCAGATTTATTAGCTATCAAAAGGTTTACACTTAAAAAAAAAGAATAAAGCTAAATTCCTTGTAACAACAGTGGCAAAATATATTTTATAGCATAGCATGTGATCTTGCCACACTGAATTGTTTACAAAGTTTAATATAATGTTAACACAAAACACTTAAAAACCACAACCCCACATTCCAGAGTCAAGTCAGTTGTTATGAAGAAATACTATACATATTTCAGATACTCTGTGTGTTGCTATTTCCATAATGTTCATTGTAGTGACAATGCTGTAGAAAAGGGACATTTAGAAAACCATACTCCTGATGCATTCTTGAAAGAAGTTGTGAGTCTGTTCCAGTAAAAGAAAAAAGAAAATTAAGTTGGCAACCCTTGTTGTGTCATCATGTGATGAATGTAGTGCTGAGTAGAAGCCATAAGGATCATTTATGACCAGGAAAACAGAACAATATACATCTTCTTTATGTAGTGATCCAAGGGAAGATAAAGGTAAACTTTTTAAATGGAAACTTTAAATGGTTTGGTCATTGCTATTTAATCTATATTCTTATATAACTTTCACCATGAGGTAAACTACATTCATAGACAATTGCACATCCCAGTCCCTTAGAAATATTATATTGAAGAATAGATAACAAATATAATGATTAACCTTGACAATATTTAGTAATTATTCAACAGTTTCAATTATTCAGGAACTAGAATTAGCTTTAAACCCGTGAAAGCCAAATCATTCAAAATCTTATTACATTGGCACAAATCTGGTTAACCTCTTATCAGTAGTAGCTATAACCACTTTTACACATTGTGAAAGTGCTTTAGGCAGATCAATAACATAACAGCTTAACAAAAGCTGTGAAATCATGCAGCCTCGGAATTTAAACGAAGTGAAACATATAACACAAGCTGATTTGCAGGCAATGGGATTGATTTACTAAAGGCAAATAGGATGTTCACTTTGCAAGGGAATTTGCAGGAGAAGTTTCCCCTTAGTTTAGTAAATGAGGTGAAGCTCTGCTGACTTCCATCACCCAATCATGTCCACGCGTAAATACTTTTTTTTTATAGTTTCCTTGCACATATTTGGGTATTCTTTCCAAAGTGCAATTTAACTACATTTGCCAAACTAAGGGAAATGTCTCCTGAAAAGTAAACAGCCTATTATTTTCCTTTAGTAAATCAAACCCAATCACACAGTTTAGGATTACATTTTATTTCCTTTGCAAAATGGGCCAACCTACAGTGCATGGTAACGAGAGAACATCATTCAACTACTTTGTGAACAAACATCATTCTTAGCATCCGACCATGAATGGTTTGTGCAGTCCTAAAGGTCAACTCCAACTTCCTTTATGTAAATAGTTTCAAAATGTTGTGCAATGAGTATCCCACCGCACTCCTTACCTGCAAACCCCTTAAGATGGGTGCTGCAATGACTGCAGATGGCGCTGCTCATATCAATGAAGAAACAGGATGTCACCAGGACACTGGAACTATGTGTCCAAGCAAATGTCTTTTATTAATGAATATTGTCACAAGGATGGCATCATTGCAATCTGTGTGACAATATGCATCAATAAAAGAGGTTTGTTTGGACACATATCTCCGGTGTGCTGGTGATATCCTGGTTCTCCTTGCACAGTGCCCACTGCCTCAACTCCTGGTTGAATGATGCCCAAGGTCATCCAACCCATTCCTTTGAGCCTAGGCTGTCATGGACAACATCCCCATCCTCAACATCATCATACTGCATGGGCTCCCAGTGTACTGTGCACTGTAGATCAATACTTACAATCACCATGTTTGGTTGTGTGAGTACCCTTGATGCCTACTTATTGCCTGATATTGGAACCAAAAAAGCAGGAACAGCAGCCGTCATGTGATTGCAATTACACTCTTGTAATATTATTATTATACAGGATTTATATAGCGCCAACAGTTTGCGCAGCGCTTTAATATTTGTATTACTCTTGTATACTTTAAATTGTTTTAAATTAAGTGAGGGGAGGTGTGCAGAAAAGGGGAGGAATAGGGCTGGGGGATTTTTTGAGAAAATTAAGTTTGAAAAAAATCAACGTGCCACACAGGGATGACAAATGCTGGGGATTGACTAGAGTGTTTTGTGGTATCTGGACAAATAAGACAAACACAAGTTTTGACCTACAGACCGCATTTTATAGTATTACTAACCTAACTGAATTGTTGTATCATTATCCTCCACAGAAAAATTATATTTTATTAAGTTTATTGCCATTTTCAGGATAATGGATTTGGCTATTCAATTAATAATATTGCATTAAAATTACATTTAATCATGTACCTACAATAGAGTTCACCAGCTCACTGCGTATGTTTTCATCTCATTAGACTAGCTCTCAAGCAAATAGTTACTGTATATATATTTTGATGCCCCTGAATACTGGGAAGAACCCTATTACTATAAAAACGAATTTCTTAATGACACTTTTTTTCTGATTTATGTAACCACAATGGTTCTAAGAACACAATGTATTTATTTAGGCAAATAAAACATTCACGCTTCAAGTCACTCCATTAAAACCTAATGGTGTTTGTAAGTCATTTATCTGCAATAAAACAACACATTGATCTTGGAAAACCTTCACTCTGCAGAATATAGATCTACAGCAGTTTACTTCATGCTGGGGTTCCATGATCACTTTATCATGTTGAAGGAGGAAGTGTCCCTTGACTGCCAAGCATGTCGTTTTGATTTCACGGTATATTAATGTCAAGAATTTTTCTTACTTTTCAGCTTAGACTATTCTAACCCTAACTTTACGCCACCACCATTTAAACAGTTTTATGGTATAAAGAGGGCTATTCACAAAGCTGCCGAAGGCAGTCGTGTGAATAACCGACCCCCGAAGTGAAGTGAGCCGAACGCTGTTCGGCTATTCACTTCAAGCTTGTACGGTTGATTTCAACCGTACACCGGCTGAAATCAGCCGTACATCGGCTGGCTTGGGGTCGGCCGAACGTGCTCAGCATGTTCGGCCGACCAGAAGTGCAGCAGGAGTTCGACTCAGTCGATCCAACATCTGAATCAGCTGAGCCGAACCTCCGGCAGGCTACTCGCTGCTGTTCGGTCTATTCTTTTAGGGGCAGTAAGTGAATAGCTGAATGCCGCCCAGCAGCATTCGGCTCGTCTATTGTGCTTGGTACCTCTGTGGTAATGAGCAGAATAGAAAAACAGTTAAAAAAAGTTTAAAAAAATAGAAAACGATTGGGCAGAGCTAGCAGTGACAGCTAGCTCCGCCCAACTGTTTTCTATTGGCTGGGACCATCTGTCATTACAATGAGAGCTCGGTAGAGATGGCGGTGATATTAAAGCTCTCATTGTAATGACCAGTGACGTGCTGTACCTCTTGCTCGGGGTGAGGGATTCACCAGCCCCGCCCCCCGCAGACCAAAGCCATGCCTCCCTGCCGCCCAAAGCTCCACCTCCTGCCTCCCGAAGCTTTGCCTCCTGTCGACCAAAGCTCTGCCCCCAACCGGTCCCCAAGCTAGTGTAAAGGAGGAAGGGAGAAGACAGGGAGGAGCTCCCTTGCTCCTCACCGCTGAGGCTCCGTGACAAGTTACACAGCGGGGAGAATTTTCCTGCTGTGTAACCTGTTACATTCTGATTTGAATGGACAAAAAGCTGTCAGCTTCAGACATGAAGCTGACAGCTTTTTCCTCCATAATTCTAGGTGAGGCTCTGCCTCACATGCCTCCCCTGACTGAACTGGTAATGACAGTTCAGTGTCCCCTGGTTACCAGGTAACCAGGGGACGCTGAACTGTCATGACACATTGAGAACTCGGCTATTGAACCCGCCTACTGCTGCTGTCAATCAGCAGAGGTGGACCTGAAGTTCTCCATCAGGTCCACCTCTGCTGATTGACAGCAGCAGTAGGCGGGTGCAATAGCCAGCCTACTATTGGCTATTCCAATTTGAAATGGCCAATAGCAGCCTAGCTATTCATTCCTATGCTATTTGTTGTTTTTTATTTCTTTACTTTGACGGCAGCCTGCGGCAGCTGTCACCTTAATAGAAAGAAAGACATAGCAGGGAAATCAGTAGATAACAGGGAGCTAATGCTTCCCCTGTTATCTGATGCTTTTTTTTTCTTTGTATTCAGACAGCAGCTGCAAAAAAATAAAATAAACAGGGAATCGGTCGATATCAGGGGGGAGACAGGCTAGGATTGGTCAGGGCATTTTTTTTAAATTTTTAAATGGGGTTCCCTCCTAACATTTATAACGTTTGGGAGCAGGACCCCACACTGTGTTTATTTTTTTGTTTACATATTGCGGAGAGAACAGTCTGCTTCGGCAGACTGTTTTCCCCGCTTCGGCTGTGTGTTAAACTCATTCAAGCCGAAGCATATGCGTTCGGCTCGGCTAAGCCCTTTGGCTGCCTTCAGCTGCTGTACGGGCTATTTTGAATAGCCCGTACAGCGGCCTTTCAGTTCCACTAAACCGAAGGGCTCCCACAGTCGAAGCGAGCCAAAGGATTTGCCGAAGGTTCAGCTTAATCCTTCGGCTCCTTAGTGAATAACCCTCAAAATGTTTGCACCGGATTTCTGACCTCTTTCCATGGTTACAACTTGCTATTTTTCTTTTATTCATATCTGTGCAGAGGACTCATCCTGCTAATCTGCAAGCCCCAGACTTAGGTTTGAGATCCAGTAACATACTAGTGAATCCCAAAATACAAACATTTTATATCTTGATTTTGCAGTTTTGATAATCCCATGGTATTTTAAAGATAAAAATTAATCAATGCGCCAAAAACATTAGCATTGGCTGAGAAAATGAGTTCCCTCTAGCAGGCATCCGTGTGTCCAATGCTAAGAGAAGCATGGACATTCTACAAATACCCTAGAATTCTGGCTAAACATTAGAATATTAATTCAAACTAAAAGCTTATTAAAGCACATTATATTATTTTTCTAATTAATTAATTTGTGCATTGCAATTACAAAGTTTTATTTAGATAAATAGATAGATAGATTCAGGAGGTTTCGGAACCAGGCTATTGTATTAGATTCATAAATATGATTAAAGTGACACTACACTCAGGAGATAAACAGGGCCGGATTTACTCTCTCTGCTGCCCCAAGGCCAGATTCCTCGATTCGCCCGCCCGAAATCGCTGAGATCACTTGTACAAAACAAGCAGCGGCTTCCGCGCTGTACATCTAGCTCTGCTTGCCCAAAGCAGGGCTAAATGTAGAAAACAACTACCCGCCTGGCGCCCAGAATTGCATGTCCCGGGCATCGCGAGATAGGAATTCCACACCCCTGCTGCCCGTCTACTCCCTGCTGCCCCAAGGCCAGGCCTTAGTTGGCCTTGTGGGAAATCCGGCCCTGGAGCTAAATCTTAAAAATGCATTCAAGTACCTTAAACTATTACCAAAAATGTATCTTATTTGTGTATCACTCGGCTGTAGATCCTTAAGTCCCCTCTGAATTGGTGCTGACACTGTCCTTCCTTCTGGAGGGGGGCTTCTTTTGTTCCCCATGGTCCCTGTGTGTTGTAAAGTAGTCACCATGGCAAACTTGCTCCCGTGATGGACTACAAGCTCATGTTTAGTTTACTAATTTGTATTGAGATTGTAGTCAATCACGGAAGCAATCCTGGAGCGGCGGCTACGTTACAATACACACACAGGGACCATGGGGAACAAAAGTAGCCACCCTCCAGAAGGGAGGACAGTGTCAGCACCAATTCAGAGATGATTTGAGGATCTACAGCCGAGTGATACACAAATAAGGTACAGTTTTGTTAATAGCTTAGATACTTGAATGCATTTTTGAGGTTTAACTCCTGAGGTAAGTATCACTTTAAACAGAGCAAGAGGAACCATTAAGTATACAAGCAAAGCCTTGAGGATTTGCTTACAATTAATGGAGGTATTATATGAAACACCACAAATAGACAAGCAAGCACAGGTTTGGCTGCTGCAGAAGGGGGATGTCAGGGTACCACAAGAAAGCTAGCATGGGGCAGGATTTGTAAGTTTGTTCCTGGTGCTAGCCAGGTAAAATGGATAAAAGGAAAACAAAGTTATATTGACCATTGACCTAAAATTGACCATGCAATATAGAGTTTCAGTTTGCCTTTTTGGTAAAAATGCAATTCAATAAATATCTGCTTACATAGGTAACATTCAGTTTGAAAATGTGTTTTGGAGAAAGTAGGAAACATGCCAAAAGTGAGATGTTTTATTTGTAAAATGCAAACACATCCCCATTTTTTTTACCAGGTACAATAACCAGTTGTGTTGAAGTGCACCAATGATATGAATGCAGTAGGCACAAACACAGGAAACTGAAAATCACAATTAAAGAATTAGAAAAGAAGTCCAGGGAAAAATGTTAATCAGTATAGGCCGTGCAGCAGAGGAGGAGAGGGGCTGGAGGGAGCGCTGATGAGGATCAGGTGAATTTAACTTTTTTTGGGACCCTGGGCAAAAAGAGCAGCGTGGGGGTATCCCCACTGCAAGGGTTATTAAAATCTCTGCCCAGAGTCTGTGAAGGTTCTCTGTGAATGGTATATCTGTATCTGCTCAGAGTTCCTCTTTTAGCTTTTTTTTCTAAGATAACATATATGTAAATCCAGTGAATACAATTTTTATATAAGGTTTATCCTTAATGTACTTACAAAAGCTTTTTAGTATTTTTTAATCTGCAGCTTTCATTTAAAGAATACGTGGGGATCCTGCCTTAAAGATCCTTGTATCCTGTTCTAGGTGACAGCACTCTGTCCCAGTTTCCCTGTTGGGCTTCTTCATTTTCATTTTGTCATATGCACTTATGATCGAATGGGGTCCGGACCAGATAACCCCTGCTGGGAAATGCCATGCTACCATCGTTAGAGTGCATGCATGTTAGACAGGAAGTGCCTGCAAACAGACTGCAGTACATCAATTGTGCTGACATATAACAAAGGTTAAAAAAACGTAAAGAAAAGCGTCTAATTAAAAAATGGCATTTACATCTACTCTAAATAAGCATGATGATCAATTTTTACTGTTAAATTGGAATCATTTATCTAGAACCTGTAGATATTACTGGTCCATTCTCTTCTCTGTCTAGCTCCCCCTTGTCATAACCAATTATGTTAAATGTTATTTCTCTTACGCCTTAAGGGACAATGTCCGACTTTAATGATCTAGCATACATTTTTGGCCACTAATTACATTCTACGATTAGATACACTGTGATTGTCTCTACAGGTGTCACTGCTAATATCATTAATCACTGCCACAAAAAGAAACTGACAATGAGCTGAATGAACTGGGACAGCAAGGAACGAACAATGTAGATTCACTGGTGTTAAAAGACATAGGCGTTTTTAATGCAAATAGCAATTTCTACGAGCACACTGGCTTTTTTTGCTCAGCGAGTTGTTAAAAAAATTCTTAAAACATTAGAAAATCTCTATAAATCCCATGCCGATAC